>NW_020173198.1:5303538-5455889 GCF_003031525.2 Neophocaena asiaeorientalis asiaeorientalis
AAAAAAAAAAAAAAAAGCTTTCATGGTTGAGCAGAATTTTTGGAGATGGTTTTTGGACACAAGTCTACCTTCTCCCTAGGTTGCCAGCCTCCTGAAAAAAGCAACTTTCCTTTCCAGCCAACACTCAATACTCAAGTATTGGCTTTTGAATGGTGCCCTGAGTTCAGTAACACCTTGCTTTCTCCTCCTAAAGTAACTGAAATCAGAGAATGGATTCCTATCGAAGATCCCCTCCCCCCCATTTAGTAGCCCTCAAAAGACTATATAGGGGAAACCTACAAAAAAAGAGGAGAGGTATGGGCTCATGCCAGTTTTGAGTCATTTTGTAGAAATATAAGATTGATGACTGTACTGACTCCTGCCCAATTTTGTGAAATATTTAAAATCCAATAGAGTGAATACTAACATCATTACTGGGGAATATGAAAGTGTTAAAGTATCGGAGCCCTGACGCTACACAGGCCTAATATTAATCATGAGGAAGCTTAATATTTGAACAGAATTGGAATGAACTGGGCTGCTTTAAAAGCCTTCCTTTGTGTTCAAAGGGGACATTATCTTCTGAGGGAGGCAATGGCCTCCATTTGCATAATGTCTTTCCTTTTGTTCCTTCTGTTGTCCCAACTAATTGCTTTAGAATATCCCCCCTCTGCTATTTCCCCTATCTTTCTTACCAATAATGATTTCCTCTTCCCTTTTTTTTTTTTTTTTTTTTTTTTTGGAGCTCAGCGGTCATGGCTCACGGGACCAGCCGCTCCGCGGCATGTGGGATCTTCCCGGACCGGGGCATGAACCCGTGTCCCCTGCATTAGCAGGCAGACTCTCAACCACTGCGCCACCAGGGAAGCCCTCCTCTTCCCTCTTGATATGTAAAATGTAGGTAAGCTGGGACACTTCAAAGCACAAGACTTCTTGTGAATCTCCTACAGCTGGGATGGCAATATGGACACGTTGACCACGGGGTGCCCGAGGGTGGCTCAGCCTTGGGAAATAGAAGCCAGCTCCCTGGGGCTCCCTGCTAAAAGGAAATGTCTTGGGAATTCCCTGGTGGTCCAGCGGTTAAGACTCAGGCTTTCACTGCCGTAGACCCGAGTTCACTCCCTGGTTGCGGAACAAGATCCCACAAGCCGCGCGGTGTGGCCGAAAAATAAAAGGAAGTGTCTCGTTACGTGATGGGAGAGGGTAGGTTTGAAGAAAAGATGATCAGATTTAGGTTGTAGAAGTTCCCCTTCTTGAGAGGTATTTGGAGTGGAGATTGCCAGTGTGAAATAAAATTCGTATTTTATGGCAAGACAAGAAAAATTTAAACATGAGAAGTTTTCTCTGCCCTTTGGCCTCCTCTCTCCCCCTACTGTGTGTTGTGTACCTACATTATGCACTGAGCAAACCTCCCCCATCGGCAGAAACACCTGCTCAACCCTAAAGGATCACATTCTCATAGCACCAACAAGACAAGTCCTTAAAAGATAACAGTCCTTGTGGATTTTATAAGGAGCCATAATGATGCTTACATCTGGATTGTGTAAACTGTCAATAATATGTCATTTAATGTACAGCATTTTGTCTCAAAAAACTTACATAACTGTGCCTTGACTTTCAATGGGCAGAACAGTTCTTGGAGATTTCTAAGATGCTCTTCCCAGGTTATAATCCTCAATTTGGCGTGAATAAAAAATTTTCCATTTCTTTCTTAGATCAACTGATTAATCTTTTGTCGATACCAGCTTCCTCGTGGTTAATAAAATTGGTTAAGTTTCTGTGACTCGGCTGTTTTCCCTTCTCAAAATTGTCCTGGGACCTTAAGAGGCAAAGATACCAGGGCTGGGGATGGAGGTGTGGAGGGCTGATGATGAAATAAAATTCATGTTTTATGGCAAGATGAGAAAAATTTAAACATAAAATGTTTCTTTGCCCATTTGGGCTTCCTCCCTCCTGTTTGGTGTGTATTGTCCATCTGTATTAACCAGACCTCCTAAGGAGATCACATTCCTTCTTAATTTCATCAAGGGTCACAACTCCTTAGGAGATAACCTTTCTTGACCTTGTAAGGGGCCATGATGACCCAAGACCCACTACTTGCTTTGTATTATAGGTGTAGATCTAGATTGCGTAAACCGTCAATAATACATCATTTAATGTACAGCGATCCCTTTGTCTCAAAAAGTTACATGACTGAGCTTGGATCCTCAGTTTGGCTGGAATACAATGTTCTGTCTCTTTCTAGATTGACTGATTGATTTTTCATCGACAGTAGTATTGGTAATTATCTAACAAGTTCTCAGTTATTAAGCACTGACTATGAGCTGGTCATGTGTTAAGTGCTACACAAGCATTTGCCTCGTTTAGTCCTTACTGTACCCAGTAAGGTGGATTCTATTGTGATTCGCATTTTGCAGTATAGGGGAGGAAAAAACTTTTCCTCTACCCTATTTGATTGAGTGGATGGGGCTATGCAAATTAAACCAACAAAATAGAGGTAACAGAAGAAGAGGCTGTCAAGGAGGAATACATTTTTCTCTTCCCTTCTAGGTTCTTCTGGCTGGTCTAAGAATTAAACTGACATGAGACAGATTAATAGGAGAAAACCAAACAAAGGGAGAGACCCAGGAAAACTGAGTAATTTACTAAAATGACTGAAACCCTCACCTTAAATACAATCTTCAGTTTAAGACAGAAGAGGATGTTAGGGGTAGGGATCTGGGCCTTCAAAGGTAAGGAAGACAATTCACATGGAGATGGAGAAGCAAATGTTTGGTAAATAAATGTTTAATGGTCCAGGCAGAGGCAGTGGGACACAGATGAATTTTATCAGATGCTGTTATGTTCCTCCCTGTCTACACACCTAAGGTCTTACTATACTTATCTATGGTGATAGCTCCCTTCCTAGAACAGGTCCTCTATCTACATTCTATAGGCAGCTAAGGGGGAGGTCAAAGTTTCTTCCTGAGTCTTCTGTTTC
The DNA here is from genome assembly GCF_003031525.2 of Neophocaena asiaeorientalis asiaeorientalis. Lineage (NCBI taxonomy): Eukaryota > Metazoa > Chordata > Mammalia > Artiodactyla > Phocoenidae > Neophocaena > Neophocaena asiaeorientalis. The sequence continues at coordinate 5,306,498 of NW_020173198.1, forward strand.
TTACATATAATCAACCTAGGGAATTCCCCTGCAATCCAGTGGTTAGGACTCCGAGCTTTCACTGTTGAGGGCCTTAGCTCAATCCCTGGTTGGGGAACTAAGATCCCACAAGCTGCATGGTGCAGCAAAAAAACCAAAAACCAAAAAACTAATAATCAATCATTAATCCTTATGCTGAAGAGACACATTTTGGGGGGGCAAATTTTGCTCCCCTACAAGACATACAACTTTTATTTGATGTTAATATTTTATTTTTTTTACGTGTACAAGGGAATCTCGCAGAAAGGAAGTAAAAACTCAAAGAGGTGGGTCGGTCTTATATACCATTTTAACAAAGTGCAATACATTTGTAGAGAGGCGACAAGACAAAGGAAAAAGGTTTGGGCTTCTAGGGGCAGTAGATCGTGGGAAGGTAAATGTATGGGAGGAACAATGAAAGGTAAGGGTTATTTCAGTTCAATTTCTTTATGCAAGTTCAAGTTGGTGCCATCACCAGTGACAAGAGTTGGTTCCTCTTCCTGGTACAGGATCCAGGAGGGGGAAAGGGAATTTCCCTTTCCTCCCCCTTACCTTCACAAAGGGAAATTTATGCCTTGCCTTTAGGCAGGAAGGGGGAGGATAAAGAGCTTTCCCTGCATCTGCGGTTTCTTGATTGCCTTCAGCTCAAAATAATCGTTATGCCAAAGTAGCATATTTCGAGATGGTATATCCTGATCCCCTTCAGCAGCTGAGTAAACTGAAGCATAGAAAGCAACTTGCCTAAAGTCACAGAGCCTGAACTTGGACTGGGTCAGCTTTAAAGATAGGGAAGGCGGGGCCAGGGCAGCAGACAGAACTCCACCTGGCAAGGCGGTCATGGTCATTGTCAGGGAGGGGGAAATTTATTCCTCTCCCCTTCTTGAGTTCTTGTGGCTGGACTAATAAAATGGACACAAAGATGAACAAGAGAAAAAGAAACAAGTTTTAATTTATGTGCACAAATTAAAGAGGCTTGGTAGAAATGGGATCTAAGGAGTGGCCAAAGCAAGCAACTTTTATACTTTGTAGACAAAGAAATGATAAATGTATGAGGAATTGACAGGACAAAGGAAATTAGGCTTTGGGTTCTTAATTAGTGAAGAATCAAAACAGAGTTTGAGCTTGGGGTAGCAAATTAAAGAAGTAACAATGTTTGTTTAGACAGTTTTCTCACCCCAATTCCCTTTCTCTGACGATAAGGGTGTCCTTTTATCTCCAGATGCAGGGAGTGAATTTTCACATGGGAAATTTAATGATTGATTGATTTGCTTTGACTTGGGGATTCTCTGCTCTCTTCTTTCTTTTTTTAAAAAAGCTTTTCTTTCTTTATTTTTATTGAAGTATAGTTGATTTACAATGTTGTGTTAGTTTCAGATGTACAGCAAAGTGATTCAGCTATACATACATATATATCTATTTTTTTTCAGATTCTTTTCCCTTTTAGGTTATTACAAAATATTGAGTATAGTTCCCTGAGCTATACAGTAGGTCCTTGTTGGTTATCTATTTTATATATAGTAGTGTGTATCACATGGGAAATTTATTTTCTGCTTCCAGAGAGACACAGAGGAGGGTCAAACTGTCCTTCTTACATCAGCTGTTTCTTAACTTTAATTCGATATACGATTGAGGCCTCTTTGCGGGGACAGCCTGCCCTGGGCCCCAAAATGTGGTTCAAAATTTGTGCTCTTTAGCCTTCAAGACACCCAACACAGGGGAGGAAACTGCTAGACCTCTAAGGAGGTAAGTGGTAGCAGGAGACAGAAAGAACCAGGGCGATGAGGACAAACCCGGAAACTTCCACCAGGGAGGCTGGGGAGTCAGGACAGAGGGGTCAGAGACCAGAAATGAGTCATCACAGAAGTGGGGAATAAAACCTAACACTAATGTCTTTTAACAAGGTGGTAGAAGAGGAGGGGAGGCGGGAGTGGGAAGATATTGAGGGGAAGGCTGTAAAGAGATGGCAAGGAATTGGTTTATGTGATTGTGGGGCAGGCTGGGCAAATCTAAGCTCTGTAGCACACGCTGTTAGGAAGGGCAGCTTGGAAACTCTGGGGCAGGAAGTGGTGCAACTGCCCACAGGCAGAATTTCTTCTTTTTTTTTTTGGCCACGCCATGTGACTTGTGGGATCTTAGTTCCCCAATCAGGGACTGAACCCCGTGAACCTGGGCCCCGGCAGTGAAAGCGCTGAGTCCTAACCACTGGACCGCCAGGGAATTCCCCAGAATTTCTTCTTCTTTAGGGAAGCAGAACCATTCTACTTTAAGGCCCTTCAGCTGATTGCATCAGGTCACCCAGATTATTGAGAACAATTCCTTTTATTTAACGTCTACTGTAGATGTTAATCACATCTGCAAAATTCCTTCACAGCAATACCTAGATGAGTGTTTGATGGGACTACTAGGATATTGTTACTGAAACTCAGATCTCTGTGCAACAGTGCTGAATCAAATCTCGGAGACAGAGTTTTGGGTGAAGTAGAAAAGGATAGTTTTATTACGTTGCCAGGCAAAGGGGACCACAGCAGCCTCCTGCCTTGAAAAACTGTGTGTCCCAACCCCAGAGGCTTTGATGAAGGGTTTTATAACAGTGGTTCAAGGGTGGGGTTGCTGACAAGATTAGGGTGTGTGCAGGGTCTCAGGTGGTTGTCTCCTAATCTTGGTGGGCTTCTCGGGTCCCTTTAATCTCACCTCAGGTGGTTTCTTGGCTACTTCTCCCTTGATTAGCAACTGTTGGAATCTGCCCTTTGGAACTCAGGGAAGGTCATGGAGGCTGGAGTCTTGCCTACAAGAAATGGAAGACAAAAAAGGCCTTCTATGCCCGGGAGCCCCACAGGGGCTCGGTTTCAATATTCACATAAAACTGACCATCACCGTGCTCAATAAACACTGGCTGAATTAATCAGTAATAATAAGCCAATATTTATTGAGTAGTTAATAGATGCCAGACACTGTTCTGAGAACTTTGTATGTATTAATTTGTTTACTCTCCCCAATAAATTTACAAGGTCAGTGTCCAGCATTAGTGCTGTTTATCAATCAATATTTCCTCTTCTCCTTTCTCTGGGCACGTGACAGGTTTTTACTTTGCCATCCCCTTTAAATTCAGTATAGCCACGTGACTTGTTTTGATCAATGAATTATGAGCAGGAATGATTTCTATCATTTCCAGGTAGAAATGTTTATGAGCCAGTTTATTGCCTCTTTCTTTTCTCCTTGTCATGTTGACCAGCAATGTCCAGATGGGGGGCCCTCTACCAGCTTGGGTCCCCCAAAGTGGGCAACATGAGTGAAATCCTAGCTGACCACATTGGACACAGAGCGTGCATTTTAAGCCACTGATATTTGGGAGTTATTTGTTTCCACCTTATAACCCATTTTATCCTGATTATCTCCCTTTACAGATGAGGAAACTGAGGCATGGAGAGATTAAGTAACTTGTCCAAAGTCACACAAATAAAAATGGTGGAGCCAGGATTCAAACTCAACCATCTATTAGGCCTTGCTGTCTAGAACCTTACAACATCTCAGACTGATGCCAAAAACTCAGCCTCTGTGCACTGGTGCTGAATTGAATCTTAGAGACAGAGTTTTGGGTGAAGTAGAAAAGAATAGCTTTATTTCTTTGCCAGGCAAAGGGGGACACAGCAGGCTTGTGCCCTGAAAAACTGTGTGTCCCAACCCGGGAGGATCTGGTGAGGAGTTTTATAGCAATGGTTCAAGGGTGGGGTTGCTGATAAGGATTAGGGTGTGTGGGGGGCCTGCACTCCTTTAATCTGGCCTCGGGTGGTCTTGTCTGGAATGAAGAATGCTAACATCTTCCATTTGTTGGGGGCTTTAGTTCTGTAAAGACCTCAAAGATATTGTTATGTGTATCCCTTGAGGTGGAACCAGGACCCTGCCCCAAGGCTGCACTATTGTTTCTTGACTGTTCCTCCCTTGTCTCTGCATCCCCTCCCTTCCCTGATTAGCAGCGATTTGAATCTGCCCTTCAGAACTCAGTGAAGGTCTTGGAGACTGGAGTCTATTCCCTACAAACAAGGAACGGGGGACACAGAAAGGCTTGGTCATGCTAGGTTTCAAGATTGCCATCTTTTCTAAGGTTTAGTTCTTCAGCTTTCCATTGAGAGTGGCTTTTAATCCCTCCTTCCCCCACCCCAAACCTCTGGCAATGTCTGGAGACATTTTTGGTTGTCACAACTTGGGGGGGCAGGGCAGTTGTGCTACTGGCATCTGGTGGGTAGAAGCCAGGGCTGCTGCTAAACATCCTACCATGCACAGAACAGCTCCACAGCAAAGAGTTATCCAACCTCCAATGTCAATCGCACCGCTGTTGAGAAGCTCTGACTTACACGAAATTCCTCTGGTAACCAAAGTTAGCTTCTTTTGCTTGCCACTGGAGACTTGGTTGGGTTGTTATGAGTTAGTTAGTTAATTAATTAATTGAAAACAGCAGGGTGTCAGTGCCGGGCCTGGTCTTCCTTGACATTTGCCTGACTGATCTGGAGGAGTAACTGGTGAGAGCGCTGCATGTGCCCATGACACTTAGCTATGCCAGGGAGTGAAATGCCAAGCCGCTGGCGATACATCGCAGGAAGAGCTCACCAGGCTGCGTGAGTGGGCAGAGCGGTTGCCAAGGACGAACTTCAGTGTGGGCAACTGCAAGGTGCTGTGTTTGGCAAAAAATAATCCAGGCTATACTTAGAGGTTGGAAGAGGATGGAACAGGATAGAAGAAGATGAATAGAAATGGAAAGAATTCCAGAGAGTGATTCCCAAGCCTGATTTTAAGACTCACCTGAGCTCCAGCTAACGACACTGATGCCGAGGCCCTTGCCCTGGATGTACTTGTTGAGAGGTCTGGGCGCTACTATCGGATCAACTTTTTATCTTCTGCAGGAATATAGACCCTGTTTCCCCAGATATTCTGATTTTCAAGAGAAGCCCCAAATCCTGGCTTTTATATGTAAGTTCCCATCCCGTCCCCCCTTTCTGGTAACTTTTTTGATATAACGTCAAGCCTATAGAAAAAATGTCAAGAATGAAGAAAGCGCTCCTTCCCATACCCTTTATCCAGATTCCCCAGTTGCCATCTCTTTGTCCCATTTGCTTTATCACTCTAAGTTCCCAACTTTTATCAACAACCTATGGATCAAGCTAAACAATAATGTGAATGGACTTTGTTCCTTAAACTGTCATTGGTGACTTGTGAAGCTCAGCCTCCCTTCTGACGAATTAAGTAAGAATCTCTGCTGGGGCACCTGGACATTTATATTTAAAAAATCCTCCTCCAGATGGCGCTAATGTGCATCCAGGGCTGAGAACCACTGGTCTGGGTCCCTCATGGTAATTTTATTCCCCTTATTGGTGACTGGCTTAGTGGTAGACATGGAGCCTAATTCTGGCCAAAGAGAATAAGGGGAAAATCAAATGGAGTAACTTCTAAGAAAGGTTTCTTCCCTCTTAAATACACGCAAGAGGGACTTCCTCGGTGGTCCAGTGGTAAAGAATCCGCCTTCCAATGCAGGGGATGCGGGTTTGATCCCTGGTCGGGGAACTAAGATCCCACGTGCCACGGGGCAACTAAGCCCGCGTGCGCCACAACTACTGAGCTTGCGTGGCTCAATGAGAGAGCCCGCGTGCTGCAAATTACAGAGCCCACGTGCTCTGGAGCCTGCGAACCACAACTACAGAGCCCATGTGCCCTGGAGCCGGGCGCCACAACTAGAGAGAGAAAATCCACACGCCACAACTAGAGAGAAGCCTGAGCACCACAATGAAGAGCCCCCACACCACAACAAAAAAGATCCTGCACGCCTCAACGAAGATCCTGCGTGCCGCAACTAAGACCCGATGCAGCCAAGAAAATAAATTAAAAAAAAAAAAAAAAGACACACAGGAAAGAGGCAGCTTTTGTGTTGGATGTTGCATGTGGATATGATGGGATATTTTATCTTGGTATGATGGATACTGGCCCGAGGATGGAAGCGTGGAAGGATGGAAAGACTTTGGGTCCTTGGATTTATCTTTAAGCTGCTGAATTAACTAACCTGTGAGCCCCTTTATCTTGAGATTTCTTTTTACAGAGGAAACATTTTTTCATACTTAAGTTGAATGGCAGAGATGACTAGTCACTTGCCAAATATCAATGAATATCTTATATTATGTAGAGATATTACTAGGAAACAACTCTTCAGCCACGGATGATGTTTTCAGCATCACCTCCCCTGGAATCTAGATGGAACCATGTGACTGTTCTTACTAATTGAATGAATGGGTTACTTCTGGGTCAAGGTAATTAAGTTTAGGTGCATGATCCTTCACTTCCTCATCACCACCCCTCACCTGTCCTCCTCCCCCCATCTACCAAGGTGGGTGATATCAGGACCACCCTGAAGCCACAAGATGGCAGAACTACAAGATAGAAGCAGCTTGGTTCCCTGAGTTACAGCTTGGAGCAGAGCCATCCAGGAGTGTTACTCAGCCAGAAACACCTACACTGGACTCTGTGTGAGCAAGAAATAAAGGTTTATTTGGTTAAGCCCCAGAAATTTGGGGGTTTGTTATGACAGCTTAATTTACCTGATAAATACAATCTAGTTAAGTTAGAATTGGGTGTTACTTTCAGACAAAAGGTTCTTACTTAAAGCAGGAAAGAAGGACCCATGAAGTCCAGACCACCATCTTAAAACTGTTTTTCGTTTCTTTGGGTTTTTTTTATATTTACAAAGAGGGAATCAGCGTTCCACAAATTTAATCTAACCTCCAGGAGTTGCTTGCTTTCAGCCTAGTAACTTGGCCTTGCCATTGCCTTTATGGTAGCTTTCATTTTAAGCTGACGATTTACTAGCCCTCAGACACTGCCACCTGGTTTCTGGTCCCTGTTTCTTTCTTGGCTCTTTCTGAACTGAACTGGCTTTGAGGTTCTGATCTCCCTTCTATAAACATCCTGACTAAATACCATTCTGGTCCAGCTGTCCTGCTGTCCCTAAGAGGGACACTCAGCTGCTCCCCTATGGCTGGGTGTTCCCCAGTACTGGAAGCTTCAGAGGTTCTAGTCAATGTTCATTTGGTAACTAGGAACAGAGACTCACTCAGGCTTGCTCAAGGCAAGGGGAGATTGTTGAAGGAATTTGGAAAAAGTCTCCCAGAGATCTGAGGACTGCACCTGCAGTACAGCTGGGCCTGGAGGAAATGGGACAGGGAAGCTATTAGAACCCAAGGAAGCCACTCTCTTCCTCTCTTTGTGATATTTGTTTTCTCCTAAATAGTACTTAATGCATTCTCCTTCTCTCTTTCCTTCCTTTGGATAGCTGAGCACTTACCAGATGAGTAGCTAGAACGAGACAGTCAAGTACACCGCTCTCACAGAACTTATCTCCTAGTAAGTAAACAAACAAGCAAAAGATAGAATATTACACCCTTCCAAGCTATCAAGAGAATAAGTATGGACTATACTAAAGAATAACAGGGGATTTGCTTTTGAGAGTTGGTAAATGAAGAGGTGACTTGTCAGCTCAGACCTGAAGAATGAGAAGGGGACAGCCACATAAAGAGAAGAGAATTCAGGCAGTGGGAACAGCAGGTGCAAAGGCCCTGAGGCAGAAATATGTTTGGCTGGATCAAGGAACTGAAAAGGGAGAACATGTGACTGAAGTGTAGGCCACGAGATAAAAGGTGGCATGGAATGAAGATGGATAGGTTAGTACGATTTTTATTTTTAATTTAATTTTTTGGCCTAGCCACATGCCATATGGGATCTCAGTTCCCTGATCAGGGATTGAACCCATGCCCTCGGCAGTGAAAGCGCAGAGTCCTAACCACCAGACTGCCAGGGAATTCTCGTTAGTATAATCTTTATAATGCAAGACCTTGGAGACCAGGGCAAAAATTTGGATTTTATTTAAGTATAATGGGAAGGCTTTGCAGGGTTGTCTTCTCATGACCAAACAGTTTTTTGTTTTTTTTTAATAACTTCAACTTGCATTTGGCCTATTGTTGCTGCCCTAGTCCCAAGGCTTCCTTATATCTTTTCTGTTTTGCTCCCCCTAGCCAACTAGCAACCGATTTCTGTGTCTCTTAGTTAAAGTTCCCAGCAGAGATCATCTGATTGTCTCAGTTTACCTTTTTCTTTTCTCAGTTTACCCCTTTAAGTCAAGTCACAAGTCCCAGGCCACTGGCCACGCTATGAATGGGTTGGCTAGCCTTAGATGAGGTGCAATCTATGATCTAATCAGCTGTGCCTGGGGGCAAGGTCATGTCCAATTCATGATCATGTCCACCTACCAGAGACTGTGGATAAAGCAGGCAATGTACAAGCTCTTAAAGAAGTACTTCTAAAGATAATATTTATGAAACTAGTATTTCACTGGGTACCTATCATATAAAATTTCTGAAAATACGTATTAGATTGTCTCTAATGTATCCCTAATTAAAACTCTTAAATGGCTTCTGAATGTATTTAGGATCAAAATTCAAGACCTTTAACATGCCTGTAATTTGACATCCTCTGGATCCAGCTTTTCTTTTAGTCTCATCTGATGCTACTCTTCCTGTATGTGCTCCAGCTTTACTGACTTTTTTGGAGGAGGGGTCTTTCCAGTCTCAGGGCCTTTGCACACGCTTGGGTTTTTTCTCCCTCCATGTGTCCCTCTTTTATTTGGATAATGTTAGCTCTACCTTTAGGTATAACTGTAAATGCCAACTCCTGTTCCTTGACTCTCCATCAAAATTAGAGCCCTCTGTTTACATGCCTGTGTACTTTTTACTCTCTACCTTCCCTTTATGACACAGATCGCAGTTGTAAATGATGTTGATGTGTGCGTTTACTTGTTTAGGACTTTACTACTTGTTTAGTACTGGACTGGGAGTTCCATGAGGGCAGTGGTCATATCTGTGGGGATTATGGTTGTTTCTGACACATAGTAGGTACTCAGTAATAAGTGCTAGATGAATGAATGAATGAGTGAGTGAGTGAGTGGATGAATGAATGCCACGAAGTGAGAGATTATGTGGCCCGAGAAATCACTACAGACTTCATGGAAGGGATGAGGCTTAATTTTGGCCTTGAAGAATGGACAAGAATTTGGAGAGGACAAGGGAAAACATTGCAGGCAGGGATAATACTCATTGACAAAGCTAAAGAATTGGGAATAAGTATGTGGACACTGGCTTGATTAGAGCAGAAGAGTGTCAACACAATCTGGAAAACAAGAGGGAAAGGGTCCAGGAGGAAAAACGTAAATCTGTGAACAGAATTAAATCATAATAGCTAACATCTATATGGTGATTATTGTGTTTCAAGTACAGTTCCAAATGCTTTAGGAAAATAAGCTCATTGAATCCTCACCACAAACCTATGGAGTGAGGACTATTTTTGTGTCCATTTTACAGCTGGGGAAGTTGAGGCACAGGGAGATTATCTTGTGAAAGTTCTCATGGCTGATAAATGCAAAGTTGGGATTCAAATCTGGGCAGTGCAGCTGCAGAGTTTGCTTGCTTGAATGTTATGCCCTCTCGAAAGGTAGAGAAGAACTTGGCTAAAGATCAGCTCTCGGGGCCACAGAATAGAGAAGTATAAAAGAGAAACCCCAAGGTTCTGGTCTTGAGATTGGCCATAGGACGCTGCTGGTCCAGAAATGAGTGGGCTGGGAAAGGGAGCTGCATTGTGGGGAGAAGGAGGTTGGGAACTCAGCGATGGAGCAAGAGATTTGAGAAGTGTGACCAGAGATGATTAGCGAGTGGCTATTGCCTAGGCTTTGGAATTAGGTTGGAGTACCTGCTTTGCTTTCTCTTTGCAAGTTTCAACATCTATCCAATGGGTTAACAATAGTACCTACCTCGAATTTTAGGATTAATGAGACAAAATAAGAGAAGTTCCTGGCACAGTGCTTGGCGCACACAGTGGGAGCCTAGTGAATGTGAATACTCTTCACGGGGGTTTGGATGACCAGGATTGCCCGGGGTCCTGGCTGTGAACCACCAGTGTTGATGTGAATATTTATTTGATGTCAGCCAGCTGGGTCCAGCTGATCAGTCTTCAGGCAAAGGCACTCTGACGGCCCATGCACCAAAACCTTGCAGGGAGCAGACCTAGAGGTGCGGGGCTCCTTCCAGGCGTCAGGTGCCTGCTTTCCTCCTCCTGCTCTCTGGCCTTTGCAGAAGGCTCCGTACTGGGTCTCCAGAGCAGACACCCAGCTAGTTAAGCCCCTGGGACCTTTCTCCCCGTCCCCGATCAACTCCCCAGATGCCTTGTTTTTGACAAACTCTAGTTCCCAGGGCTGCAGGTTGCTTCTTCCCCTTCAGAGTATTCATCACCTATTTACTCCATCTCCCAGATCCTTCCCTCTCCAAGGGTGCCTGGAGCCACTTTTCCCAAAGTGTGGGATGAGATAACTTGATGTGACACACAACTGCAATATTAGAGAGAAGTATTAGTGAGAAGGTTTTCCCCTTTCTGGTTCTCCTGATTAAGCCAAAGCAAGCATCTTTGGTGCCAGCGTATCTTAACTAATCTTTCTAACGTTTTGGTTATATCCTTTTTACAAAGAGCAGGCAGCTGGCCTTCGGCTTAGAACAGGCAGCAGCTAGAGTATGGTGTGATTGTGTTGTTTTTACTGTATTTATTTTCCCAGTTACCATTTGCTTACGGCAAGCAATTCCAGTTTTCTTTTTTACAGTAGTGATATAAAGTTCACTTTCGAGATGTATTTATTGAAGTAAAAAATGAGTCAATTTAAAGAGAAACATCAAATAAATAATGGTTAATGTGGTATGTGGATGTGAAACACTTTGCAACGGTTGAACTCAGATGACTGAGATTTGGGAAATGCTGGCAGAGGGAGGAAATCAGTCAAATTAGGAAGCAGAGGCTTGCCTCTAAACGCTGGCTCTGTTCACCAGCCCCTAAGATACTCTTCTTGAGCCTCTATTTCCTCACCTGCCAAAATGCGGATAATAATTCCTACTACATGTGGGGTTGTCTTAAGGATTCATTGAGGTAATTTGATGTATGGGTGTAATTTGCACACAATGATTCACAAGTGTCAAACAAAACAAATTGTTACTAGTCTGCGCTTTACAATAAAATTCACCGAGGGTGTGAGTGCAGGCACATGACAGGCTTCCCAGGACTTCGAGGTTGTAGCAGGGATGAAGTGTGGGCAATCACATACCCTCTCTGGCCTCAGTTTCCTCCTTGGTAAAATGGGGATATTTCTAGAGGATGAAATGGTACAATATGTGTAAGGCTGTAGAACACAACCAGGTACCAACAGTGTCAGGTAAGCATGAGCTCCTATGACCATAACTCTGCCCCCTTGAGCTGACTGAACGCCAGAAGTGGGAAGCTCCTTGGAGGTGTGACGAGCTGGCGTGTGCCACAAGCACCCCAGGAGTCACTGTGGGCAGAGGTGACATCCATTTCTCATGCTTTTATTTATTTATTTATTCATTCATTCATTTTTGGCTGTGCTGGGTCTTTGTTGCTGTGCGCGGGCTTTCTCTAGTTGCAACGAGCGGGGGCTACTCTTTGTTGTGGTGCACGGGCTTCTCATTGTCATGGCTTCTCTTGTTGCGGAGCACGGGCTCTAGGCACGCGGGCTTAGTAGTTGTGACACGTGGGCTCAGTAGTTGTGGCTTGTGGGCTCTAGAGCTCAGGCTCAGTAGTTGTGGTACATGGGCTTAGTTGCTCTGCAGCATGTGGGATCTTCCCAGGCCAGGGCATGAACCCATGTCCCTTGCATTGGCAGGCAGATTCTTAACCACTGACTCACCAGGGAAGCCCTTCTCATGCTTTCTGATATCAATTTTTCAAAATATCCAAATGTCCTTCCAATTTCTACCCCCCTGCCCCCATGCCTCTCAGAGCCTGGGCAAAGTACACCCTTCCGCCCAAAAAAGAATAGCTCCCATTTGGCTTCTATCTTCCTGCAGTCATGCTTGCTGTGGACTGAATGGGGTCCCTCCCCACCATCCAAATTCACTTATCGAAGCCCTAACCCTTGATGTGGTGATATTTGGAGATGGGGCCTTTGGGAGGTAATTAGGTTAGATGAGGTCATGAGGGTGGGGCCCTCGTGATGGAGTTAGTGGCTCTGCCAAGTGAGGACACAGTGAGAAGGCAGCTGTCTGCAAGTCAGGAAGAGAGCAGAACCAAATCTGCTGGCACCCTGATCTTAAACTTCCCAGCCTCCAGAACTGTGAGAAATAAATACCTATTGTTTAAGCCACCCTGATCTATAGTATTTGTTATGGCAGCCCAAACTCAGATAATGCTCACTCTACCCAGAATTCATCCAAAAATTTAAAAATATACATATTGATTATTTGCAGTGCGCTAATCACTTTACACATGAAGTTTTATTTAAGCCTCACAACTCTGGGGAGGAGAATACTGTACCATGCTCCATTTTACAGACGAGGAGACTGAGGTTTGAAGGTCGGGTGGGTTTTCCCAAGGTCCTAGAGCTACTGGGTGCCAGAGCCAGATTTTTGAACACATGCTTGCCCCCAGTAGCTTCCCGGGATTTAGGTGAGAGACACACAGACTCTGACACTGGTAGGAGCACCCTGCTGGCCTCCAGAGGTAAAGGAGGATCCTTCCTAGTGGCTAGAGTGTGGATGAGCAAAGCTCAGCTTCCAACACATACATGAGGCAGTTTGAGGGCAGGGCAAATGAATTTGTAAATTTGTGCAGGGATTACCCAGAAGAAACAAAGCACCCCAGCTCTGTTGGTTACGACAAGGCAAAACCTTTAATACGTGAGTGCTTATTACAGTAGCTGCTTCAGGGCTCTGACATCTTTGATTTCTGGGCATGTTTGTCTAACACAGAAAGGTGAATGCCTCCCTCAGGGCCACCTGGGCCGTTGGTGTCCTGAGGATTTGGAGTGGACAATGGGGACAACTATGCACAAGTCTGGGGATTCGGAGATCCCCCCCGCAAAAAATGTGGAGGTCCTTCCAGTAAAGAAGGAAGAAAGGAAAACATCTGGCACAGATACACAGAGAGAGACGTCATGGGATTGGCTTGAAAAGTCGGGGAGGGACAGAGGGGTTAGGACCTGGAGGGAGAGGGGCGAACTGTGGGAGAGGGCTGAGTCCATTTGGTTTCAGTCTTTGTAAAAAGTAATACCATCACGAGGACCATGCCATGCAACCTCAGAGACACCTCTGTCCACTTCCCACCGGGCTGTGCTGGGGTGGAGGGCAGAGGGCAGAAGTCAGTTCAGACGGGCGTGGTGCGCCTGTTGGCCGGATTATTATGCAACGACTCTTTGAACTCTTTGGGCGTGGAATTGTGGAACTGTAGAAAAGCATGGTCCCGGTCGGAGTTGAGGAGGGTCCCCATGGTGATCTTTGAGGGGTCCCGGGAAAGGGTGAACATTGAGATGTCAGTGGAGGGGATGGTGTGGAAGCCTTTGCTGATGGGGGACAGGTCTCGGGATCTGGGCTCTGTGGAGCGGGAACTTGACCGCCTCCGGAATCTATACCTGTAGGGTGGAAGGCGAGCAAAGGTAGATTTCTTCAGGAGCTCCGAGTGGGATTTGGCACGTAACTGCTGATGTTTTTCTATATAGATGTGCACAGCGACTACTCCTACAATTTCCGCGATGATGAAAGAGAAGGCTCCGAAATAAAAGGACCAGCCATAGGAGTAGCTCTTTTTGGAGTCACGCTGCCCGGGGTCTCCAGCATTGGCTGATATATAAACTATGATGCCAATGATGTTGCTTAACCCTAAGAGAAGGGGAAAGAAAAATACATCCTTTATAAACCTCAGAGGTAACTGTCACTTTTAGGCTGGAAATATCTATTTAAAAAAAAATGTGGAGTCAACAGGGAGAGAGGAGAATGGATTTATGGCCAGGAAATCCAGCTGCTGAGCTCTTCTTACAGGGTCTGTCTCTCGGGAAATGAAGAATTCTGCCGCTCCATTCTGGGTGGGAAGCATTCAGCTAAAGAATTCACCTTACTCTTTCAGCAAGTGCCGTAGAATTCAGAATGTATGTACTTTCCCTTAGAAGCAGTTCATTCCCTCAAAGCTTAATCTTCAGCAATAAGTCATGATGATGGTAAAATGAACGAGATGCAGATCCCTGCCCTTGAGTTCCTCACCATTAGCAGAAGAAACTGACGTGTAAATGGAATTATAGCAAAATATAGTAAAGGGTTCTTCCAGAGACACATATGAAATGGTTCAGGAGCAAAGAGAGAAAGAGAGAATGAGTAAACCCCCTTGTTCTGAAGACAAGGTGACATTTAAGCTGGGTCCTGAACAACAGGAGATGAAAGGTGATTGACAGCGGAGTTGAGAGTGACTTACTAGTAGGGTTCTAGCTTGGATGAAGGGGAGGTTGATGGTATCTTGAGCTAAAATAAGAGGCAGCAGAGAGAATAGGCTTAGAGGAGAGGAGGTGGGCTGGAAGTGCTTATTGGGAGTCGGAATGTGGTTGCTGAGTGGACACATATGGGTCTGGAGCTGCAGTTTGGGGAACGAATGGGGAAGGTGCAGTAGCTAAGTCTTTTTATCTGCACAGGATACGATAATGCTTTAGATTATCTGTTGTTCAAGCATCAAGAATTGGGGAACATGAAGCTGTCGTCCCCAGTAGACAAGGTCTGCCGACTTAGAGTCCCCTTGTGCCAACGGAATAGCCCTGGAAAGAGCTGACTAGTCGCTTGGAGAGAAATTGATTCTCTAGGGAGTAGTAAGAAGAAACAGTAGAAACTGAGGGCCTGGGGATTGCCCTCATCTGTGACTACTTCTCTCACATTATTGCTCCAAAGGTAGAATGTCTCTTTGTGTCCTTTGCTTTAAGGGTCTCATCCGGGCCTTGATACCAATAATGACTCAGGGAGGTTGGTACATCACCTGGTGTCTCCTTGCCTCCAAATCCGGGCCACCTGTAGGGTGGTTCTAAATGGAAGCTGTTCCTCATTACAGTTCCCAGTACCAGTTGGTAAATAACCATTTCCAATGGCCTCCTGAGTATCCTCTCCGTTCCTTGAAGACCCCATACTCTTTCTGGGGGTCCCCGAGATCTCCCTGGAGTCCAGCAACCAAAGGGTTAAAGCTTGGCATAGCAAGGGCCACCCCCACTCTGCTCCAGTGCTATCGTTCTGATTGGCTGGTGCTCATGCATTAAGGGGAATCCATATTTTGAATACAATCTCTGGCCATATTCCATCTAGGACTCACCCCTTAGAGGGCAGGGCCAAGGTCTGTTTCTCCCCTGTCTCCTCTTGGCCTTCCCCAGCGCAGGCCCTCAGCTGGTAGGCAGCGAGTTCTAATCACTGAGCTATTTCTTAATATGGGGGTTGATGCAGCCAGCCCTGTGTCAGGCTTCAGGAAGCCACAGATTGAAAAACGGCCCCTCTTTCCAGAGTGTCAATTTGGCTTGAAGATGAGTAGGGAAGACACATTCTTTTATATTAAAATGAACATGAATATAATGAGGAGAGAGCAGAATTCACATGAATTTTTAAGTATAAATGGGAGACAGTCTTCAGAGACATTTCAGCTCACGGAAGGTGGCTTCTGGTGATGCCCCCTGACTTCCCAGGGCCCCGTTTTCGCTCTCCTCTGCCCACAGATAAATTTTGGTGGCAAAGTTTGAGAAGCCCTGAAAGGAAGTCTTGCTGGGAAAAAAACAAAAGAAGCTCAAGGAGAGGCTCGATGTCAGCCCAGGTTAAAGGAAGCGGCCAAGCCAAGTGGGTTGCCACTTATTTCTAGGGCACTTATGATGTACCAGGCACTGTGCAAAGTCTTTATGTGCATGATCTCAATTAATCATTGCAACAGGCCTGCTTTAAAAAAAAAACACCCCTCTTTTACAGATGAGGAAACTGGGACACAGAGAAGATAAATAACCTTCCAAGTCAACACAGCTGGGAAATGGCAGAGGTGGGATTTGAATCCAGGACTGTCTCTTGGCCATGGGTGGATTTAGATTTCAGTAAAAAAGCTTAGGAAGAACTAGATGTTAAGTGGGTAATCACTTTCTCCCAACCATTAGACGGTAAGCTCCCTAAGGGCAGGTTTGTTCACTACTGTGGCCTCCTCTCCTTGCCCAGAGCCTGACCCAAACGAGCACTGTGCATATTTGTTGAATTGCATCAGCACGAGAATTAAATGGTACAATGTATATAGTAGCAGTTATTATGCATCCAGCAGTTACTGCGGGCTAGATGCAGTTCTAGGCTCTTTCCATATACCAACTATTTAATTCTCTGAACAGCCTTAAATGGTAGAGCCATTATTATCCCCATTTTTCAGATGAGGAAACCGGGGCACAGAGTGGTTAAGAGACTTGCCCGAGGTTACCCAGCTGGGAAGTGGTAGAGCCATGATTTGCACCAGGCAGCCTGGCTTCAGAGCCCATGGTCTTGAGCATAATGCCTAGTGCCTGGCACATAATAGGTACTCAATAAAGGGTTGTTGGCTGCTTGCCTGAAACCACAGAACCTTAGAATAACTGAGCATAAAAGAGCCTTAGGGAGTGCTGAATCCTCCCAAATTTTCACTTTGTAGTTGGAGAAACTGAGGCTCTTCAGGGTCCTCAGGAAGACCAGTGGTGGGGGGATAGCTAGGATGAGACCCCCCAGCTTCTGGCTTCCCCTCAGGGCTTTGCTGCTGCCCCTCATGTTCCCCGGTTCCCATGTGTCTAATCTACCTGCCATCTCTCACAACACCCCTTGTGAGAAGAAGGTTGCTGGTGACACACTCTCCCTCAACAATCCCCTTGGGGGACAAAATAATGATCTTCCCCTGTTTAGGAAACCCTCATATCAGCACAACACAGCATCCTCTGGGTCAGTCAGAGCCCAGGAGGTCTGGAGGGGGCCACGAGCAACTAGAACGTGCCTCAAAGCAACACAGGTCCCTGGGTTTACCAGCTGTTACCATCTGTCCACACAGAGCATCACCTTTGGGCTAATCTTATTCTCCTGACAAGATGGCGGCTTTCCCCCAGTCTGTTGCTTGAGTTGGTTCCCACAGACTCAGAGCTGGATGCCATCCACTTTTCCCATTCCAAAGAAGGGAAAACAGTAGGGAAGAAACTTGAGCAATATCTTGGAGGAGGCTGGGATGCTGGGCTTCCAACTTTGGAACTATATTGTGTTGCTTTTCCAATGCTAGAAAATAATATTGTGATTTTTATGTTCAACCTCCTTCCAAAAACCCTATAAAATAGGTACTATTATTATTTCCCATTTTACAGTCAAGGAAACCAAGTTATAGGGATTTGGTGACATTCCCAAGGCTCCACGGGTAGAGCCAGAATTCAAATCCAGGAGGGTAAGCCCCTCCCACCCACCATTTTATACTCTTCCCCACTGTTTCTACCCCAGTAAATATTCTGCCGTTATGGGTCAAAGTTTGGAGGTCATCACCAAAGAGTCAAGCTCCCCTCCCTCCCACCTTCACCTTGTTCTTTGCGTCTCTAAAGCATTTCATCCAGATGGCATTGATTGAGGGGTGGGGTGGGAAGAGATTGTAAAGCGATGGTAGAGTGGAAACCCAGAGGGAAGAGAGGACGATGAGGAGGGTGGAGGAGGGATGGAGATGAAGGGAGGAGAGAGGGTGCAGAAATAGGACCTCTTCCTGTGGACTGCCTCGTCCTCCTTGCCACCCTGTGCCACCTTCCGGTCAAGGCTGCTATCGATGATAAGGTCTTCCCCGAGAGCATCTGGGGCTGCTGACTTTTACCTTGTTCCCAGAGATGCTTTGAGCAGTCTGAGGATTTGTGCACTTGAAGAGCTGTGAACAGCATTTAAACCAGCAAACACAGGTCTCAAAGGGCCAGGGATAGTGTATGACGATGTGCAAATGAACAGAAAGATGGACCCCTTTAAAACACACTGAAGCCATCTCTCAGGTCACACATTACACACACCATACAGCCCCCTGCCCACTATGTGCAGACATATACATGCACACTCTCATTAGTCATTCTCCGCCTCTCCAAGCTGACCTTCTCCTCATCTCCCCTCCGTGCATTCTCAGCTAGAATGTCAGCATCTTTGGTTCTAATTAAAGTCTTTGGTTCTCATTCTTAACACACAAGTTGAACGTTTTCTTGTTCCTTCCCTGGAGGGAACCCTGAATAGCATTGCTTTGTCCTGGTGGCCCTGCCTTGGGTCTGGTGTCTGTGATGCCCTCAGGGCTGAGACCAGATGCTCACCTGCAGAGACAAAAAAGATGCCCGCGCTGAGGATGACGTTGTGTCTGCTGCGGTGGAACTCGCTGGCTGCCACGCAGAGCCCGCCAAAGAACAGCAGCGTGACACTGAGGATGGGGAAGACGCTGGAGGCCCTCACAGCCCCTGCGGAGAGAAAGAGAGAGGGTTCCCCCTGCACCCGGTCAGCCCCGGGATCCCCCCCTTCACGGGCATGGGGGTGCCTGGTTGGAGGACAGCCCGTGAGCAGAAGGACAGAGCCTGCATCTAACGTGGGTGCGAGACCAGTTCGGTCGCTCAGGGCCCTGTGCTTGAGGTTAATGCTCTTTAGTCACCATCCTGAAATTCTTAATAGCTTTATCTTGAATGTGTGTTTTATTAGTAACTCTGATGGGTCAGTGGAGCATGTGCCCTGGGCTTGGAGCCTCTACTCACGTGGCATCCCACCCCCCATCACCTCCCCACCTCCCGTTCTCCTTGGGATGGGCCCTCAGCTGCTCACTTCCCCACCCCAACCAGAGACCACTGCCACCCTTGGCTTGTGGTGGGGGCCTGGGCATGGACGCTGGGAGAACCAGGGTTGGCTGAAAGCCCTAGGCAGCTGCAAGGGTATGCACTCACCCCTTGAGTGTTCCCGTGCCGGAGGGAGTGTGACATTTCATAGCAAATAAAAGACACCATGACAGATGGAGAGAGAGATGGCAGAAGAAAGGAGATAGCTTTTTTTGCCTGCGTTTTGAACCAGGAGCCTGGGATTTTCATTTTGCACTGGCCCCTGCAAATCATATAGCCAACAGGGCATCCTGGGACTCCCATTAGATCACAAGCTGTTCACCGAAACGCAGAGTCTGTCCCAGCACACGCCTACATTTGCATAGTACTGAGTCTGGCAGTGCCCATTTGATACCCATTTAGTCACTGAATAAACAAATGAATTTAGTTATTCATCCAACAATATTTTTGGGCACCTACCAAATGCCAGGTGCTGTGCTGTGTCCTGGGGTACTGGTGGAAATGTTTAACCACCCCAAGGGTGCAGAGGCTGCCCTTCTAAGGGGAGGAAGGGGACGCTGGCTGAGGGCTGGAGCAGCAGTGTCCTAGAGACCCATGTGTTAACTCTTCAGCTGCTGGATCACAGAGAGGCCCTAAGGTTCTGGGGCAGAGGGACCTTCAGGTGGGGATCCCAGTATTTACCCAGCCAGCATAAGAGTATTTCCCGGAACACCTGGGCCGGAATATCAGTTGGATAAATTCTGTGTCCATTGAGGTACAAAAGAGCTAAGGTCCTGCCCTTATGGAGCTTACATCCTAATAGAGATGACGGGCAGGACCCACTACCTAATTTGCAGGACCCTGTACAGAATGAAAATGCAAGGCCTCTTGTTCCAGAAGTATTAAGAATCTCAGGATGGCATGGTAACCAGACTTATCCTGGTGATCATTTCGAAATGTAGAGAGGTACCAAATCACTATGTTGTGAAATGGAAACCAACGTAGTTGTGTTGTACGTCAGATACACATCAAAAGCAAACAAACAGACTCATAGAAAAAGAGATCAGATTTGTGGTTACCAGAGGTGGGGCTGTGGGGAGGGGGAATTAGAGGAAGGCGGTCAAAAGGCACAAACTTCCAGTTATAAGATGAATAAGTACGAGGGATATAATGTACAACATGATAAATATAATTAACACAGCTGAATGTTATATATGAAAATTAAGAGAGTAAATCCTGGGTCCTCATCACAAGGAAAAAACATTTTTTTCTATATCTTTAATGTTGTATCTGTACGAGGTGATGGATGTTCACTAAACTTACTGTGGTAATCATTTCATGACGTATGGATGTCAAACCATTATGCTGTACACCTTAAACTTACACAGTGCTGTATGTCACTTATATATCAATAAAACTGGAAGAAAAAATAAAATAAAGGATGACCGTCAAAAGCAAATTAAAAAAAGAAGAAGAAGAAGAATTTTAAGCTAGTGAGAGCAGAGCATGGAGCCAGGTGTGGGGCTCTTGAAGGATGGTAAAAACCCAGGCCTGAGCTGACTGTGCCTTGGACTGGGGTGGCAGACTGGTGGGGAGAGGTGTCGGACTCAGGATAGATCCTGAAGGTAAAGCCAACAGAACTGGGGGTGGGATGTGAGAGAAAGCGTTGTTGAGCACCATGCCTGGTGCTTAGCCGGTGAGCCGGCAGTGGCATCTTTATAATCCCGGCACGCGTGCAGGGTGAGCAGTGGGGCAGCAGGAAGGTGGTTGGTTCATCTTTGGCGTGGAAGTTCAAAGCTCAGTGTTCAGAGCTTTATGTCCCTGCATTTTTTGTGTGTTTTCCTGTGGGGTCAGCTGCAGCCCTTCCTATTGCTACTGCGTGGCGGTGCTCACACTCCGAATGCAGGGGACTGGTTTCCACAACACCAGGACTGTTTTTGTCTGTTTGTTTGTTTTTCATTTTTATTTATTTATTTATATATATATATTTGGCTGCATTGGGTCTTCGTTGCTGTGCGCGGGCTTTCTCTGGTTGTGGTGAGCAGGGGCTACTCTTCCTCGCGGCGCGTGGGCTTCTTGTTGCAGTGGCTTCTCTTGTTGTGGAGCACGGGCTCTAGGCACGCGGGCCCTGTAGTTGTGGCACGCGGGCTCAGTAGTTGTGGCGCACGGGCTTAGTTGCTCCGAGGCATGTGGGATCTTCCCAGACCAGGGCTCAAACCCGTGTCCTCTGCATTGGCAGGTGGATTCTTAACCACTGCGCCACCAGGGAAGTCCTGTTTGTTTGTTTTTATGGGAAAAGTTTTCTGCAATTTTGGTAGCTGACTTAGCCTACTGGGATTGCCTGGGAGGGCCGATGGAGAACGGGGGTGAGGGGTCGACGGAAGCAGACAGGGGTGAGGTTCTCTTCATGAGGAGAAGAAAATGAAAGAGTTCTAGCTTTTGCTTAAGGATGGCCACCCCAAGTCCCCCACCGTTGGGGCTGGGCAGACCAGGGTCCCAGTAACTGTCCCTGCTGCAATGGGGAGGTTTTGGAAGGGGCTTCAAACTGCCTAGAAACCTTGATGGGAGAAGTGAGGTGTAGGGGGAGGAATCCTGGCTGCCCTGACCCCTGGGAGCGTGATTAAATCAGTCCCCATCCTAGCTTCAGGCCAGTCAGTCACAGTCCTGGCCCAGGCCCGGCTTGCTCTGTGCTTCCCTGCTCCCACACAGGCTTGCAGGAGGGAGGGCGGGCCCCCTGGTTCATTTAGCCCCCAGGTCAAGGGGGGGGATCCCTGGGAAGTAGACGCTGGGATCTTGGGTGGCCATAGCTTATTTATAACTTCTAAATATTTACACGTATGACCTACGGGTTTCCATGTGAACCTTGGCCCTAGGACCCACAAATATTAGGGGTGGGTCTGTCCCCAGTGACTTCAAGCGTGCACAGATCTTTAAAGCGATCATTTGCATTGTGTACTTGATGGGAATTGCTCAAATATTCAATGTGATGAGTTCAATTGATTAAAGGAGAGCACCTTTAAAAAATTCTTTTTAGTTTCAAACTATGATTATGCCCGAAGGAGATGATCTGAGCATTGGAAGCTACTGAATTGTGTTGGTTGTGTATATTTGAAATGTGTGGCTATGAGATATGGGAATATGATTGTTTCCCATGTGGTAGAGGAACCACTTGGCAACCAATTGGTGGCCAGATCCCACCTCTACCCCACAAGTGAGATAAGAGCAGGTTCTATAAACTGAGGCTACAGGTGTCGGTCTCACACAGGACATGCCCTGCTGCCATTTTCTCCTAACTCAGTTTACCTTGGATTGTTTTTGGGTTTTTTTTTCCGGCTGTGCCACGGGGCTTGTGGGATCTTAGTTCCCCGACCAGGGATCGAACCCGGGCCCCCTGCAGTGGGACAAACAGGAAGGTCCCTGATTAAATCTTCTGCTACAGGTTTAAGCTTCAGCCTCCCTAACCACACATGAGAAAGAGGAAATAGCAGAATAATCAATGTGCAGAATCCCACCCGACCAGGGTGTGGTCACAACAGGAACTGGCAGCACGAGTGCTGGATGGGCCCGGAGACCCCTGCAGGAACGTGACCCTGGCGCCACGTGACTGGCTCGGGGATTCCAAAGTTCCCTGCAGGAAATTCGTGTGCTCGGGAAGGTCCCTCCTTCACTTGGTTCTGTGGCTGATGGTGAGGACCTCCACCTTCCGAGAGGGGAGAAATATATTTTGTCGGAAAAGCGATGGATCTCTTGGAAGAAATTAAAATCAGTTTTGCAAGTTGTGAAATAGAGGTCACAGTTCTGTTTAGTCCCCAACAGGGCAAACATCACAATACAATAGGAAAGAAAAACAAAAACTACAGTCCCTCTGGTAAAACCCCACTGGAGATGACTTTAAAATCATCCTCAAAAGGAGGTTCAAGTAATCTACCCCAAACTTTGGTCAAGCTACCTCTCTAAACGTGGCCTCTATTCCCGCATCAAATCCTTTTAAGCTGCTCATGTAAGTTCTAGTTGGCATTTGGGTAAATCCTAGTAGAGGGATAAGGACTGAAAAATGAGAAATAATATGTTTTAAAAATTAGCTTAGGGCTTCCCTGGTGGCGCAGTGGTTGGGAGTCCGCCTGCCGATGCAGGGGACACGGGTTCGTGCCCCGGTCCAGGAAGATCCCACATGCCACGGAGCGGCTGGGCCCGTGAGCCATGGCCGCTGGGCCTGCGCGTCCGGAGACTGTGCTTCGCAACGGGAGAGGCCACAACAGTGAGAGGCCCACGTACCGAAAATAAAAAATTAGCTTAGAAATGACTTTCTTTCAAATTGACTCCTCGCACCACTTACATTGTTATGCGATTAAAGGCTCATGTTTAGACCCACTGCTCGTCTGTAGACTAGCAAGCATGAGTAGAGCTAACAGTGATTTTAATTGTAAAAGCACTCTTCTTGAGCTACGAGTTACAAGCATAACCCGAATAGCACAATTTCTTGAAGTTTTTATGTATAACAGCAGTTTAAAAAAATGTTACATTTAACACTCTCTAATAGTAAATTAGTCAGTGCCTTAGAACTTTTCTTTTGAGTGAACTTGACACACCTCCCTGTTGAAGAAATTCTATCTAAATTACATTAAATCCCCAATTCTCTCTATGCCTGGATTAATGTCAGGCCTGTGGCTGCCACTGGGCCTTGACCATTGCTCATCCCATGCCCCAGAAGGGAGCCAACACGTATGGCTTCGTGAGTACATGTTGGCCCCGGGCGGAGCGCAATGTGCACCAGCTTATTTAATTTTCATGACCCTGTCAGATGGATGACATTATCATCTTTATTGCTGACTATGAAGAAAGGTGAGAGATGAGAGGTAAAGCAGCCTGGCCCAGGTCCAGCCCAGCTAGTAGGGCGTCACCGGAGCAAAAGCCCGAGTCAACCAGGATCCAGAGCCCTTGCTCTAAGCCAGCACACTGTTGCCTCCTACGTGCTGCGTTTGTGACAGTTCCATGTCATATCCGGGTTACTGACCTTGGGACAATCTAGGGGGAGACACTGGTCCTGCCCCAATGAGATTGAAACTGAAGAGGGGTGAACCTTGGTTTGCTTTTATTCTCCCAGGCCTCGCCTCTTAGGACCTCGCCCATTAGCACCTCACCCATTAGCACTTAGCCCATTAGCACCTCAAATCAGCCCTCTGGGGAAGGTGAAAACTTGTATTCAGGTTGAAGAAAATCCTTAGATTTCCTCCTAAGCAGACTAAAAAGAACTTTTCAGTTTTGACACAGCTCCCTTTTTTTTTTTTTTCCTATTTCTATTTCATTGAAATGAAAGAGATTCAGATGTCAGAACCACCTGAATGTCTCTGTCTAGTAGCAAAGATTTTCCTGAAGCTTCTTTGCACGTATCCATTTCTGGGGCTGGGTATTGGGGAGCCTCAAACTCAGGGGCATCTGGACAACCTCAGGGCAGCCCTCCTCGCCCACCCCTCCCCGGGAGGACCCGCGAAGGGGGAACTTACGCAGGAGATACTCAGCCGTGTCCTGTTCGTAGTCAGCATCTTCGGGGAAGTGATCAATTTTCTTGCACACGCCTCGGAAAGCCCCTGTGGAAACAAACGTGGCCCTGAGCTGGCGGGGGAGGGGTGGAAAGAGCCCCTGGGGCCCAGCCTGCATCCTCACCCCCACAGTGAAGATGCTTGATGGTTGTTGCAGGCTCTGCCTCAGTTGGCCCATCGGCATCTTTCTCAGGGCACAAAAAGGAGATTGGTAGAGGAAAAAAATAAAAATAAAGCCGAAGATGGAAACTTTCTGCTTCCTAGATTTTGCATGATGTTGGGATCTATTTAGAAGGGCAAAGAGCTATGAAGCAGAAGGATTCATCATGAGAACTGTCTTGTCTTATCTTTTTCTTTTTTTCCCAATTAGTGAGGGGAAAAGGAAATGGAATATATATATACACACATATATTCATATATACTTATGTATGTTATATATATATATATATATATATATAAATTTATCTTCCCATTTTACAGATGAGGCAGCTTGAGGCAGATTGGGATCTATTTAGAAGGGCAAAGAGCTATGAAGCAGAAGGATTCATCATGAGAACTGTCTTGTCTTATCTTTTTCTTTTTTTCCCAATTAGTGAGGGGAAAAGGAAATGGAATATATATATACACACATATATTCATATATACTTATGTATGTTATATATATATATATATATATATATAAATTTATCTTCCCATTTTACAGATGAGGCAGCTTGAGGCAGCTGGCCATAAGAATTTTGCTTGAAGTCATACGGGTAACTAGTAGAGCCAAAATTCCAATCAAGGTCTGCTGACTCCTTGGTGTGGATTCCAGGCATGCATTCTGGAGTAACCCACTCTCCCTGATTGCATAATGCTCATATCTGACACAGGACCACCCCCTTCCCCGCTCCCCTCGCCCAGGACCACAGCTTGCTGTGCTCTGCGGTGTGGCTCACTCCTTCGGGGGCACAGAATTGCGCAGGTGCACCCTGGGGAAACTGCCAGCATTTCCTTTCCTTTTCTTTCTTTGACGTCAGCCTGGCTTAACTTGTTGTGGGTGTTTGTTAACTAGCCAATTAACCAATCTCTGGGGCAGCTAATGGCTCTGCCCGTTCTCATAAATGACAAACAATTTCAGAACCTCTCACCACAACACAGCATGAAATTATGCCTTATTGTTCTTGTCTCTGCCGGCAGAGACGGCCTGGAGGTGAGGGGCAAGGTGGTGTCCTGGACAGTGGACAAGGTTTATGTTCACACGTAGCTGGGCTTATATTTTAGAGCAGTTACTATAAGAATTAAATAAGGCCATATATGAAGATGAGATAATTTTCGCAAAGCTCTAGGGACTTTGTGATAATGGCCAGCACTTTTTAAGTGCTTCTAGTGGGCTAGGCACAGAGCTGAAACCTACATTCTTCTCTCATTTACTCTCATCCACTGCCTTAGGAGATAGGGACTATTCACACTGATAGTTGATGATAAGACAACGCAGAATCACAGAGGAAAGAGAGTTGTCACAGCTGGTGAAGGGAAGAATCAGTATTTGAATGGGCTTTACCATTACAATATGAAGGTAGCCGTTATTATTATGCCTATTATTAACTCATAATAATGAGTGCCATGTAGTTTTTAAATTTTATTTTATTGAAGCATAGTTGATTTACAATGTTGTGTTAGTTTCTGCTGTACAGCAACATGATTCAGTTATACATATATATACATAATTTTTCATATTCTTTTCTATTATGGTTTATTACAGGATATTGAATATAGTTCCCTGTGCTATACACTAGGACCTTGTTGTTTATTCATTCTGTATATAATAGTTTGCATCTGCTAATCCCAAACTCCCACTCCATCCCTCCCCTACTGCCCCCCCCAACCCTTGGCAACCACAAATCTGTTCTGTGAGTCTGTTTTGTGGAAGTTCACTTATGTCATATTTTAGATTCCACATATAAGTGATATTATATGGTATTTGTCTTTCTCTTTCTGACTTACTTCACTTAGTATGATAATCTCTAGGTTCATCCATGTTGCTGAAAATGGCATTATTTCATTCTTTTTTATGGCTGAGTAATATTCCATTGTGTGTGTGTGTGTGTGTGTGTGTGTGTTTGTGTGTGTGTATCTCGCATCCTCTTCATCCATTCATCTGTCAGTGGACATTTAGGTTGCTTCCATGTCTTAAAGAGTGCCATGTATTTAACACATACTATAAATAGGCTCCAAAGCAGAGGCATTTCACAATAAATGATATGATATGAGCCCATCCTCTTGGTTCTGATTCTCTGCCTACCAGGCAAAGAATGGACTCAGAACCAAGAGGGCAGGATCTTGGAGAGAAGGCTTGAAGACTCAAGGAAATTCTTGGAAGAAAAACAAACTCAGAACTCCTTCCCTAATATTGAAAGAAGACCTTCATTTTTCCTGTTTGGATTTTAGAGTTTCATTCACAGATTCCTGTTTGCTTTTAAGCCCCATCGCCTTCCAGCTGGCTGGGTAACAAATCAGAATAAGTCACACACGTGAAGCACTTACCATCTACCACGTGCCATTCTAAACACTTTACATGTTTTATCCTCTCTAGCTCTCAAGACAGCCTGGGGAGGTACCTGGTATGATGAGCCCTATTTTACAGATGAGGAAATCTGAAGTAAGTGATTTCTGCAAGGACACAGCTACAAGGGGCACACTCAAGGGTAAGTCTTCCAGACTCCAAAGCCAAGTTCATAGCCACTACTGTGAATTGCACTCTCTTCAACACATTTTAGAGTTGTAAGCAAAATCCTTTGCCAGATGGCTTTATGATAATTTCACGGTCCATCCACTGCTATGAACAGGACCAGTTGGTTTTTCCATCCACCGTGCTTTTTCCGTGATGTGCGTCAGGGGCCACAGAGCAGGACAAGGATGGTGGTTGTGGGACCACCTATCATTAGCTGTTTTACATTCTCCACGAAAGATTTCATAGGAAGGAAATGTTCAGCTGAAGATTAAATGTGAAAGCTACTGAAACAGACCAGTCAGAACCACATGGGGATAAGGAACTACACACGTGCTCACATCTGCTTGTGAAATGGGCCTTACCTAAGGTGGCTTAAGGCAGCCTGAAACTAGGATGTGGAGCCAGCAAACACCAGTAGCTCCTGGAGAAACAGTCACGAATTTTAAATGGTCTAAAGTGTCCCACCACCTTGTTTTATATAGCCCACAAGCTAAGGCTGGTTTTTGCCTATGTAGATGATTAGAAAAAAATCAAAAGAAGAATACTGTTTCATGACAAGTAAAAAAATACGTGAAATTCAACTTTCAGTGTCTATAAATAAAATTGTATTGAAACACAACCATGCCCATTTGTTTATGGTTTTCGTGCCAAATGGCAGAGCTGAGTAGTTGTGGCAGAGACGGCAAAGCCAAAAATGTTGACCCTCTGGCTAAGGAAAATTTTGCTGATCGCGGTCCTGGAGATTTCAGTCCTGGGAAGTAGCACAAACTCTGGGAGGGCAAAAGTGGAAAGCAAACAGGAATTTGGGCCTTCTTGGGACTGGAGGACATGCTCCAAGCTGGTGATTCTAAAGCAGATAATGCTCATCTATGGCAGATCTGGGTTGCAGAATGGTTTGTTTAGTGTATTTGTTTTGTCCTGTTTTTTACTTGTAGTATTTTATTGTATTTTTAAAAAATTGCAGATTCTCCTGAAAAATGGGGCTCTCTGTCCCGCATTTCCATGGGAAAACAATCCCTAGCAGCCGGGCCTCAGCAACCTCCCTCTTTGGACTGGGTGCCAGCTCTCTAGTTGGCCAAAGTTGCCCCCACCTCCCCAGGCCCTATGTCACTTGAGGAACCTATGGAAAATGACCTCTCCAAACATCAGTTTCTTCTTCTTCTCCAGGATAAAGATAATAACAATAATAACTTCATGCGGTTGTCATGAGAATTAATTGAAGCTGTAATAGTAGTTACAGCACCTGGTGCTGTACTCAGCAGTTTCCACAGAACTCTGTTAAAATCAGGTAATGACGTAAGGCACTTAGTGCAGTTCCTGGCACGTGGTAAGAACTCAATAAATTATAGCTATTCCTACCATTGGTTTTGGTAGGTATTTTAGGACCAGAAGAGACACATTGGTGCCATGGTGAGATTTTAAAAAGCGATATAAAAGGAAAGGGAGGGCTTCGCTGGTGGTGCAGTGGTTGAGAGTCTGCCTGCCGATGCAGGGGACATGGGTTCGTGCCCCGGTCCAGGAAGATCCCACATGCCGCAGAGCGGCTAGGCCTGTGAGCCATGGCTGCTGAGCCTGCGCGTCTGGAGCCTGTGCTCCGCAACGGGAGAGACCACAACGGTGAGAGGCCCGCGTACCGCAAAAAAAAAAAAAAAAAAAAAAAGGAAAGGGAATCAAGAATTTCCCTGAGGAAGACTCCACACTGAAAATGAAGCTGCTGGCACAAGTCATACACTCATCAAAAAGTGAATTTGGCCGTTCATGTAAGTAGCATATTGCCAGCTCCCAGAAATAACCACTATTTAGCATTTCTGTATGTTTCCTTCCAGGCTCCCCTCACACCCTCCACTGCTCCCCCTACCCCCAGGCTTCCACACACACATTGTTTTGTAAAATCAGGATCTTGCTGGTCTTGTTTTTACTTACATTTTCTCATCAGTACTTCCCCACATCAGTAAATCTAAGAAAAAAAGAATGGGATTGGACTTGCCCATGAACTGCAGAGGCTGGAGCCAAAAGAGATGCTGAAAACAGGTACCCTGCAAGGATGAAGTTGGGATACAGAGATAAGCACCGTCCTAGCAGAGTTGAGGCTAAGGCACTGGGGCAGAGAGGAGCAGAAACCAGGAACGTGGTAAACCAGGAGAAGGATCAGTGGAGGTTGGTCTGGGGGACAGATCCAGTGGTGACTGGTGAGAGGTGATGGGAACCCACAGTAGAGCACGTAGAAGCGCTAGGCTGTGAGAATCCACAGATTCCAGGACCCCAGGAAGAGGTTTGGAATGGCAGGTAGAGCCAGGAGAGATTTCCCGAAGTATTGAGGTGTAATTACAGAGACTGGCTATGGGGTGACAACAAACTTCATCCTGGGCAGAGAAGATTGTGCTGACGGTTCTTCTCTGGCTCAGACAATGGAAGGATACTTCCTTCCTATGAGGAAGGCGCCTCCTTTAAACCAACAATCCTTCTCAAAGGTCAAACCCTAGAAATAGTCCCATTATAATCAAAAATGAGATATGAATACCCACTATTGCCTCTATGATGTACCATGATTCTACAAGCTCCAGTGCAAGAAGAAATAAAAAAGAATTAAGAGTTATACACAATAGAAAAAAAATACGGTAAAATTATCATTTTTCCAGGTGATAGAATAGTCTATTTGGGAAGCTGGAGGCAATTTGCTAGGGAAAAAGTAGTAGAATGAATGAAAGAACTCAAGAAGTTGGCTTCTTCTAAGACATTAAACCATACAATAAAGCTGTAATAATTAAGTCATTGTGGCACTGACATTTAAAAGGAACATTTATTAGGATATTTTTTCAAAGAAGAGAAATATTACAAGGAAAATAAGAAGCAGTCCATTATCCCGTATTCAGATAATCCCTGGTAAATTAAAAGAATATATGTATGTAGTTAGAAAATTCAAACAGTATATACAGAATGGCATGATTAAAGTAAAAGCACTTCCCTCATCACCAAAAATTCTCTCACTTGATAACTTCGTAGAGTGATTTTTGTTAACTGAATGTTGAATAAAATCATGTCTAAGCTGAGATCTGAAGTTTAATTAAAAGTTAATCAGAGTAAGGGAGGTGTGTGCCTTCAGGCAGAGTGGAATAGTGTGTGAGGTGATGAGAGGGAGTGAGTGAGGTGATGGGAGTGAGTGAGTCCCCATCTGGAGGGGGGGGTAGTAGTTCGGGGCTTTCAGAGGATCAGTGGTGGTTGGTCTGGGGGACAGATCCAGTGGTCACTGGTGACAGGTGTTGGGTACCTGGGGTAGGGCAGATATGAGAACTGGGCTGTGAAGATTGATTGATTCAAACTTTTTCTCCTCCTTCCTTCCTTCCTTCCTTCCACCCTTCCCCCAGATTTATCAGACACCCACAGTGTACCAGAGTTGTTTTAAGTCCCAGGAATTGACTAGTGGCCAAGACAGAGAAGATTCTGGTCCTCAGAATTTACATTTTCACTGGAAAAGAGAGTCTATATAGTCAATAAAAGAACAAGATAACTGTGCTCTGAAGGAAGCCCACAAGATGATGTGATGGTGACTGTGCATTGGGTGGGGGAGATGGTGGGCAATTTGGGGCAAGGTGGTTCAGGGGGACAGGTGAGCTCAGACATGATAAAAAGAAACAGTCAGTTGTGTGAAGAGCCAGGGAAAGAGCTTTCTAGGCCAAGGGCACTGCAGGCACACAGGCTGTGGAGTTGTGAATGAGCTTGGTTAGTTTGGGGGACAGAAGGGAGGCCAGTGGGTGGAAGAGGGCCTATTGTCGTGGCGTTACCGGGTCCCTCAGCTGCCCTTCTAGCTGTCCCTTCAGCACTGAGGTCTCTGGAATGTCTAGGAGGTTGGGTTGCACAAGGACCAAAGTCAACTCCATCTCTTCCTTAGGATCAGGGTAACCTAAAGGACCTACGTGGTCCTGAGTGGCTTCCAGACATGCAAGGGAGGAAGCCAGGGTGGGGAGGGAGCCCCTAAAATAGGACATTTTTGTTTCTAACTGTTAAAGCCCTTGTTCCGTATCTCCAGGGAAGGTGGTGCTTCCACATTCCGTGGCTCAGTCTCCATCCTAAGTATTTCCTTTCAGATCCGAGTACTGTGGGCACCCAGCCTGATCCTGGGAAATGGCCATCAACAGTCACAAAGTGGGGATTAGGCTGTTTTGCTGTGAATTTTTACAGACAAGTCAGATTCTTGCAATCTGGAAAAACAGAGCCTTCCCCCTCTTCAGCATGTACATATTTGACCTGGAGAGAGGTCGTATGGTGCAGTGGTAGGAGCAAAGCTTGGAGCCCTCAGGCCTGAGTTCGAATCTCTATTCCACCACTTACTAACTCACTAGTTGGGCGACCTTGGGTGAGTTATTCATTCACTTGAGCCTTTGTCTCCTCATCTGTTAAAATATCAATAATCTGCAGATGTTAGGATTTCTCAAAGAAGTAGGTACATTATCTGCTGTTTGTTTAGATGTACTCTGGGCCAGGCATTGGGTTAAGGGATCTCTGGGTACTGCTCACCACCCCATGGAGCAGGCACTCCTACTGGTCGTAGGCTGGGGTGAGGAGTAAGGATTCTGGAGCCAGACTGCCTGCATGTGCGTGCCAGCTGTGCCACGTATTAGCTACAAGTTACTTAACTTATGTGTGTCTCAGTTTCCTCATCTGTAAACGGAGAATACTAACGGTATGTAGCTCGTGGATTTTTTTTTTTTTTTTTTTTTTTTTTTTTTTTCGGTACGCAGGCCTCTCACTATGGGGTTTAATGAGGATTAGAAGAGTTAATGTTTGTCAAGTGCTTTAGAGCGATGGTAAGTGTTGTGTGTGTGTGTGTGTTAATTCAGTCAATCCATTTCTAGGTGGGGAAACTGAGGCCTAAAACTAAGGTCTGTCTAACTAACCTCAGAGCCTGAGATCTTAGCAAAATCCCCTAAGTGGCACTAACACAGTGCTGGGCACCAAGAAGAGGGTTAACAGGGACAGCTCTTAATGTTATTTGCGAACTCTGTTTCGGGCGTGGGGGGAGAGGAAGCCAGGGGGAAGCTGGAGATCGTGTCTCCTCCCTGCCACCCTCACATGGACATATCTACACATGGGTAGACGTGTGTGTGTGTGTGTGTGTGTGTGTGTGTGTGCACCCATACAGGGCTGGGCCAGGCAGGCAGCCTGAGGAGCTGGCACACCCCAGCAGGAATAGGCCTAGACCACCTGCTGTACCAAGTTTGGGCGAGGGCCAGACAGAGCTTTTCTGGGTCAGCTAAAGACAGCTCTGCCTTTACGGGTTTGGGCCTCAAGTCAGGAAATACTAGACCCAGAGCAGAAAGACCTGGGGAAATGAGAGAGCCATCCAAGGCCCAACCTTTTCAAGTTTGCGGTCCTGAAGGGAGACCCTGAATGGGGAGCAGCTGTCCCCAGGATGTCTCTCCTCTGATGGGAGGAGATCCCATTGGCAGAGCCTCTCAGTGGTCTTCAGGAGGAGCCCCTCCCCCTCCCATGGACGGTGAGTAGCCCACATTGGCGGTCCTGGGCACAACTGGGCGGCTGTGGCACCACCCAACCTGACAAAGGATTACTTCTGAGCAGTTCTGGACCGTTACCATGTGCTCAGAGTGAGGGTGGATCCTCCTAACCAGCCCACCGAGCCCAGCATCAGTGCCCAGAACCTGGTCCAGCCCAGAAACACAGCCAAACCAGTGCCCAGAGCTTGGCCTCATCTCAGCCACGAGTCCAGCTGAAATGCCAGGCCCCTGAAATCCAGCTCAGAATCAAAATCAAGGCTCACTGGAGACCAGGGCTCTGGGTCCAGCGATACAGGTCTTTTAAGTCCCCATTGTGGTGAGTCCGCCTTGAGAAATCAGGAAAGAACAAACATCAAGTTTGTTTGTGCCCCGGACGTACTTGTGTTAAGAAGGCAAAAGTCACCACCTGATTGTAAGAATGTTTGGTTTCCTGGTGTTAAATATCCTCTTTATTACAGAGCATAATTTACCTTAAAACGGTGGTTCTCAACATGGGCTGCAAATGGGAATTACGGGGGCTGGGGACACAGTAGGAAAATACCGATGCTCTGTTCTATCCCTGGAGATTCTTACTAATTAGACTCATCTGGGGAGCTCTGCAAACTCCAGATGCCCTGACTAATTGTTCAGCTAAGGTTGAGACCCACAGCCTTTAGGGGAGTTCACTCAAAAATAGGGACCATTATTTCATAGCAAATCATAAAGTTCAAAGATGTACTTCCAGCTTTATCTTGAAAATGAAAAGATCATTTATGAGAATATGTTTATTTTGTCTTATCTTTTCTTACTATGCACTAGGGTGAACCAAAAAGTAAGTTATGTGGATTTTTGGTGGGAGGGGGCATCCTTTGTCTGATAAAATCACATGATGGTCCAATATGAAATCTTTCACTTTCCCAGCTGGATTATAAAGTCTGACTTTCAGGGGCTTCCCTGGTGGCACTGTGGTTGAGAGTCCGTCTGCCGATGCGGGGGACACGGGTTCGTGTCCCAGTCTGGGAAGATCCCACATGCCGCGGAGCGGCTGGGCCCGTGAGTCATGGCCGTTGAGCCTGCGCGTCCGGAGCCTGTGCTCTGCAACGGGAGAGGCCACAACAGTGAGAAAGCAGGATCATAAAGTGGGTCATTTCTGCAAAAAATATTTGAGCATGTCATCATTTTCTCAAGGGCTTCTCTTAATCCTTTAACATTCAAATCACTGGATGCGCCTATCACATCATCACTCTTGTCGGTTTGCTCTTCTCGCATTGTTAACCAGTGTCCCTCTGCCAAGCTCTCGGCCGCCCATGGCTGGCATGTCACACCACGCCAGCAGATCTTCAGCGCCCCTCACATCCATCTCATGAAGTCCTGTGCATTTTGCAAGATACGCAATCTCACTTTGCAATCATTTTTGCCTCCTATTTGCATTGTATGGTCACATGCTGACAAGAGCTGGCAATCAGAGAGAGGCTGCCTGGCAAAGACCATGAATTGTAGGGTATTAAACGGGGGTGGGGTGGGGTTGGAGGTGTGTTTGAGTAGAGACTGGCTTTATAAATGGTCAGGTGATGAATCACATAGTCACATTAAGATGGAGTTTGCTGGCTTGTCTGTGCAACCGCACGTGTGCAGGGATTTGGATAATGAATTCACGGATAATGAGGACCCTGAACTAAACTTGGTCTCTCTGAGCAAGACGAAGCACTTGGGGTTTCAGCAATTACGGCCCACGGCTCCTAATAAGAGCACCATTGGAGTGAGTGAGGTAAGGAGAAATAAACGTCCTCTTCTGAGGTTCCTGAACTGCTGTCAGTGCACATCCTGAATTCAGTCTTGTTCAACAGATGTCTACTGGGGTGCCTGCTTTGCATTAAGCAGTGTCCTGGGCACGTCGGATTCATCAGTGAATGAAACAGTGTAGGTTCCGGATCTCAAGGCTGTTACATGCTAGTGGGGGAGAGACCGAGAGTGAACAAATAAATGAACAAAACAAAGGTTTCTGTAAAAAGGAAGAGGTAATTTCAAATAGTGATAAATGCCATGAAAATAATAAACCCCAGAGAGAGAGAGTGACCTGGGGGCAGTGGGGGGAAATTGTGAGATTGGGTGGACAGGGAAGGCCTCTCTGAGAAGGTGACCCGAGTGACAAGATGAAGCCACTCAAGGGAAGATTTGAGGGAAGAACTTTCTAGGAAGAGGGCACCACAAGTGCAAAGGCCCCAGGGAAAGATAATACTTAGTGTGTTTCTGGAACCAAGGGGAGTGCAGGGAGCAGAGTGAGTGAGACGGAGGCAGGATAAGACCAGTTCCACGAAGGAGCCAGATGATGGAGCCCCTTCCAGGCCAGGGCTGGAAGCTGGAAAGGTGTGTGGTCCATGCTTTTGGAGGGCTTTACACATGTGAGAAACACAATCTGATTTATAGTTTTAGAAGATCTCTTTGAAGATGGCAGGGGCTTGCAGAGGAGCAGGAAGGGAAGAGAATCTTCAGAGGAATCACTGAAAGCCATCCTGAACCTTCTGAAGAAGTAACTGCCGATGGTGGAGGAACGGCGGTCCAGCCAGAGTCCAGCCACATCCACCCAGAGAGAGATGCTCCATCGAGAGAGTGTCCTGCCTTAGAACCAAGTGCAGGAAGTGGAGCTCAGAGCAGGGCACTGTGGGTGCTACCTGTCCTTCTCTGCACCCAGTTCTAGGCCTGATTTATTTTGAAGAGCCTGGTGTTGGGCATTTTGCTTCATCAGCCCCTCTGCTCTGTTTGGGGTAAAATCTTTCCCTGGTCCTTAATTATTTGGTTGATTGCAGGCCCAACTGGAACACCAGCCTAGCCCCAAGCCCAGGTCCTAGCCGGTCCTGGATCACAGAGCCAAGAGCCCGGCCCATCCTAACCAAGACGGCAGTTTTATCCAGTTCTGTGTTCTAGATCCCCTTTGCCGCCTGGCACCCAGCCTGGCACTTGGAACTTCACAGGCACTGGTGTAGGATTAACCAACTATGCAGAATAAGCCACGTGTTTGGGGTACCAGGAAAGCAGGGGTACAGAGAGAGAGAGAAAAAAAATGAGAATTGGAATTTAATTGATATTTGACTTTTACAAAAGATCATTAAAATAGCACAGAAAATACTCCAGAAGTGTGTTGATCTTTCTTATGTAATAGCTTAGTATTATTATTTTAGTATCGGATTATCTATGAGGGTGGGGTGGCCACCATAATCATTTTAGTGCTTCTAAAAATCATCTTAATCCTGCCTCGGCAAGCATTGGCAGGAATCGAGAGCCCATCCATTTCCAGACCACACAGGTAGCCGTGGCCATGGCAGGGGCTCTGGGGAGAAGGCTGCGGCCCCCTCATCTCTGCTGCTTGTAAGTGGTGACATTTTTCCTCCAGAGGTGCCTGGAAACGTTGGACCCACCTGCATAAGAATCACCTGGGCTCTTAGGAAAAAAAGCACATTTATCAGCCCCCTACACGACTTAGTGATTTAGGGAGAGTCTGAGAAACTTCTTTTTAGCAAAAGCTCCTCCAGGATTCTGATGAGCACCGGAGTCTGAGAGCCACATTCCGCAGCCAGATGGACGCGTGGTCCCTGTCACACACACAGACGACTCGGCCTCTGTGGGTATGTGAGACCTTGGCTGGGGAACAGGTCCAGACAGGGTTTTGGAGGGTTTGTGGAGAGCGATTCCCTCTTAGAAGATTGAGGTTGAGGCCATACAAGACTTTTCCTCAACTAGTGAGCATCACACAGTCCTGAGTCCCTGCCCCCGGCTGTGAGCTCAGAGCAGCCCATTCTTTGGACTTGGCCTTCACATTCCCAGGCGCTAGCAGTTCCCAAAGGCAGCGCCACACATGGTCACAGAGACACACTGACAGACCTGAGGGACATTCATTGTGTGACTTGGAATCTACTCCTCATTACTGGACCCCTTCATTTGTCCTTTAACTGCTGTAAGCAGCATGTAAATGGCACACTTACAGTACATAACAGGTGGAGGTATGGGGTTCAAAAGGTTATTGTTATTTTTTAATAAACTTTACTTTTAAGAGCAGTTTTAGGTTCACAGCAAAATTGAGGGGATGGTCCAGAGATTTCCCATATCCTCCTCCCCCGACACATGCGTAGCCTCCCTGTTGTCTGCCTCCCCACCAGAGTGGTACCTTTATTATAACTGATGAACTTACATTGATACATGGTTATCACTCAAATCCATAGTTTACATTATGGTTCATTCTTGGTGTTGTATATTCCATGGGTTTGGACAAACATGTAACAATATGTATCCATCATGATAGTATCACACAGAGTAGTTTCACTGCCTTAAAAATATCCTCTGTGCTTCACCTATTCATCCATCCCTCCACTGAACCCCTGGCAATCACTGTTCCTTTTACTGTCTCCGTAGTTTTGCCTTTCCCAGAATGTCATATAGTTGGAATCACACAGTATGTGGCCTTTTGAGATTAGCTTCTTTCACTTAGTAAAACGCATTTAAGATTCCTTCATGTCTTTTCATGGCTTCATAGCTCACTTTTTTTAGCACTGAATAATATTCCATTGGATGTGCTACAGTTTATTTATCCACTCACCTACTGAAGGACATCTTGGCTGCTTCCAGATCTTGGCAATTGTGAATATAGTTGCTATAAATATCCATGTGTAGGCTGTTGTGTAGATATAAAAACCAAGGAGTATTTGGGTAAATACCAAGGTGTGTGATCCAGAGTACAGTGAGAGGGAGGGGTGTGAGTAGGACAAGGCGGGACGGGAGAGATGAGAGGAGGTCAGATGGGCTTTACTCTGAGGGCCTGGTTTTACTCCAAGTGCAGCACAGGTACACATATACCAAAGCATCCTCCAGAGTGGCTGTTCCATTTTGCATTCCCACCAGAAATGCATGAGAGTTCCTGCTGCTTCACATCCTCACCAGCATTTGGTGGTGTCAGCGTTCTGGATTTTGGCCATTCTAATAGGTACTTGTAGTATCTCATTGTTTTAATTTGAATTTGCCTGAAGACATGTGATGTGAAGCATATTTTCATATGCTTATTTGCCATCCGTATATCTTCTTTGATGACATGTCTGTTTTGGTCTTTGGCCCATTTTAAAACCAAGTTCTTTGTTTTCTTATTGTTGGTTTTTAAGTGTTCTTTATATATTTTGGGTAACAACCCTTTATCACATGTATCTTTGGCAGATATTTTCTCCCAGCCTGTGGCTTATCTTCTCATTTTCTTGACATCGTCTTTACAAAAGGTTGTTTTTTCAACCCTAATTTGGCACTTTCTTCATTAAAAAAATAATCCAGAAAAGTTTTGTTTTTTGTAAAGTGGCATCTTTTAAATCGTGAGGGACCTGGGCTCAGTTTCTGCCCCACTGCAATCTCTGTGAACATGTTGCAGGATCAAACCCACAAACCTGGAGTCTATGTTGAAACTGTCCATATAGAAGGCCACACTTTCGACGTTTTGTGCCATTCTGACTCCACTAACCTGAGAAGGGGGAGAGAGAGTCTCCTGTATCTGTTTCCAGCTACCTTGGACTGCTCATTTCAACCTTCACTGGGCAGCTCTGCCCAGCACAAACAGATTTGCTCCCAAGCAAATCCATCCTGGGTCCTGACATTTATCCAGCATCTTTAATTCTTTTCTATTCATTAAGCATGGGTGGTGGCCATGGCAACCATTAACTGCACCTGACATCCAGGAATAGTTCTGGCGTTTTGAGCAAACACCATCCTGGGATTTAGTTCTGCAAGATACAGAGCCTGGCTGCCTCCCTGTAACCTGTGCGGACGTCATGGTTTCTCCCCTGAATCTGAGGTGCCCTCCAGGCCTCTTGCCTGTCTGGGCAGGAGAAAGAATGTGGGGCCTCTTCCTCCAAATCCCCCATTCTCACTGCCCACTCACCCACCAGAGTCCTTCTGAGTTGCAGTATGATGGGGGTGAGGCAGGGGGCATCTCTAGGTGGTATGAGTCTAAGGGCAGGTCTGTGTGTGTGTGTGTGTGAGAGAGAGAGAGAGAGATGGGGTAGGGATGCTCCCACCTACCCCCAGGGGAGCATCTGGAGTTATCAGAGGTGGATACAAATATATTTTAGAAAAGCAGAGAAGGTAAACGGGCCTGGTGCCCAGTGTGGATATGTCTGTTTGCCTGTGTGTGTGTTTTGGGGTGTGGTATATGTGTACCTGTGCCATACTTGGAATAAAACCAGGCCCTTAGAGTAAAACCCATCTGACCTCCTCTCATCTCTCCCGTCCCACCTTGTCCTACTCACACCCCTCCCTCTCACTATACTCTGGACCAGCTATTCTCAAACTTTAATATGGGCACCTTGGAAAAATGCAGATTTGAAACCCGCAGGTCTGGGAAAGGGGCTGAGATTCTGCCTCTTCTGGGATTTCTAACCAGCTCCTCGGTGGTGCGGATACTGCTGGTCTGTGGACCACACTTTGAGTAGCCAGGTCTGGCCCAGGGGCTCTCACTCCTGGCTGACCCCAGATCACCCAGAAGCTCTTAAATAGTACTGGTGCCTACGTCGACAGACGAATGGATAAAGAAGATGTGGCACATATATACAATGGAATATTACTCAGCCATAAAAAGAAACGAAATTGAGTTATTTGCAGTGAGGTGGATGGACCTAGAGTCTATCATACAGAGTGAAGTAAGTCAGAAAGAGAAAACCAAATACTGTATGCTAACGCACATATATGGAATCTAAAAAAACGGTACTGATGAATCTAGTGGCAGGGCAGGAATAAAGATGCAGATGTAGAGAACGGACTTGAGGACACGGTGGGGGGGGGAGTGGGGGAAGGGGAAGCTGGGATGAAGTGAGAGAGTGGCATGGACATACATACGCTACCAAATGTAAAATAGATAGCTAGTGGGTAGGAGCCGCATAGCACAGGGAGATCAGCTCGGTGCTTTGTGACCACCTAGAGGTGTGGGATAGGGAGGGTGGGAGAGAAATGCAAGAGGGAGGGGATATGGGGATATATGTCTACTTATAGCTGATTCACTTTGTTATACAGCAGAGACTAACATAACATTGTAAAGCAATTATACTCCAATAAAGATATTAAAAAAAAATAGTACTGGTGCCTAGACCCCAATGCAGACCAGCGGAATCAGAATTTCTGGATGTGAGGCTCAGTCTTTTTAGCTCCCCCAGGTGATTCTACTGTGCAGAAGATTGAGGAACACAGAGTTTTGCCTGGACCACTCTCTCCCGGCCCTTCACGGAGCTGTCTTGTTCTTAGCGTTTAGATCTCCACCTGCCTCGAACACTTTCAGTCACTTCCTTCACAAAGCTTATGATTATATGTGAGTGTGCTTATTATCCTCTTTATATTTATTGCCTTGTTTAATTGCTGACTTCTTCACTAGAATATAAGCACCACTGTGTCTCAAACATCTTCTACTAAGGCCTGCTACATAGTAGGTGATTCATAAGTATTTATCGAATGTCTGTTTGTTGTGTGTTGTATCTGAGGGAATTTTAGACAAGGTGGCTTTCTGTTGGATAAGGACAAAAGTGCTATGCAGTCCTCTGTGATCTGGACCTTGCCCATCTCCAGATTCTTCTCCCCACACTCCTCTTGCACTGGCTTTGCTTTTCTCACCTGCCCCAGGACCTTTGAATCTATACTCTCTCTGCCTCATACATGCTTCTCTATCCATTCCCCATTTGATTAATTCCTACTTTTCCTTAAGATCTTACCATCCACGCATCCTCAGGCTGATGCCATCTAATTATTTGCTCTCACAGCACTGCATGCTTTTCTTTTGGGGGACATATTATAAATAATTAATTATGGGTTTAATTATATGTCTGTTTATTCTATGCTACTATAAATTCCAAGAATGCATCTCCTTCTTTTTATTTATTTGTTTGTTTGTTGGTTTGTTTATTACTTTTGGCTGCGTTGGGTCTTCGTTGCTGCACGTGGGCTTTCTCTAGCTGCGGCGAGCCGGGACTGCTCTTCATTGTGGTGTGTGAGCTTCTCATTGCAGTGGCTTCTCTTGTTGTGGAACATGGGCTCTAGGCGCGCGGGCTTAAGTAGTTGTGGTGCACGGGCTCAGTAGTTGTGGCTCACGGGCTCTAGAGCGCAAGCTTAGTAGTTGTGGCGCACGGGCTTAGCTGCTCCGCGGCATGTGGGATCTTCCCAAACCAGGGTTTGAACGCGTGTCCCCTGCATTGGCAGGCAGATTCTTAATCACTGCGCAACCGGGGAAACCCCATCCATCTCCTTGTTTACTGCTGTCTTCCCAGTGCCTGGCGCACAGTAGGTCATTAAATAAACAAATAAGTAAATGAAGGGATGAGTATTAAGTATCTCCTCCAAGTCTGAAGTCTTCTCTAAGCTTCTTGTGTCAGCATCTCTTCACTGCCTGAGACCCTCTTATCCCAGAGCCATTCGAAACCTGAGCCTTTGAATTGCCCACTTTCCTTTTCCCTCTTCCTAAGTCTGTGGCTTTTTCTCTTTGGGTCCTCAAGCCAAGCCCACTCCATAAATACATCCATCTCTCTCCAAGGGGGATGCTGAAGCTCACAACACATTAACTGTGCCCGCTTCAGCTGGCAGTGCTGTCCCCTGGTTGTGGCCAGCCAGCCTCAGGCCTGGAGCCTACAGTCAGTTGTCACTAGCTAGGCTGGTTCAGGATCCAGTGGCAGCGGGGGAGAGATCCTGGTGTGTCTCTCTGGTGATCAGGGAGGCTGAGGTCACTGATCTGTACCAGGACTCGGGAGGGGACATCTGTTCTACCTGCCTGAGGATTGTCCATTTTCCTATCTTCTGGTATCAGCACCCTGATTCCATTGTAGGAGATCATTTCTCCCTCACTTCAGTCCATGTATCGGGGTTGAGCGGGGAGAAGGGTGACGCCATTATTAGCTTAGAGGCGGACATGTGATGACCAGTCAAAATTCTAAATTGGCCTGGCTGTTGTGGTTGGCTAAAGGGGGAGCCCATGACCTAGATGTGACCAGTCAACACACTCCACCTCCCTGATCAGAGTGATTGTCTCAGGGAAGGGCAAGTGACCAAGCTGGTCTATTGAGGCTAGTCCTGGAGCCTTGGCTAAAACTGTTAAGGAAGGAAAATGTTCTTTCTCACTGTGTTGCTAAGGTAGTAAGCTGTAACTGGAGCTTGGCAAGGACCCCTCTTGGAGAGGGCAAGCCTGAGGGTGAAACTGAGATGAAAACATATTGCTGAGAGGGGTTGAAGGTCTGAATCTTGATGACATCATTTGAACCCCTGGATGCAACCATGCCTGAATTAGGTAAACCCTTGGGTGTTTCAGTTACATAAGCCAGTAGCTTCTCAGGCTGCTTATGATTATTGGAGATGGGCTTCTGTCATTTGCAATCAAGAGTGTTCACAAATATAAGATCACCTTCTTGGAAGAGTAGTCTCTACTATACATTAATATATTAAAAATCCTGTTATTTGTCAATCCCAGTTCTAAGCACTTTTGATCTAACCCTATGTGATAGGTACTCATCTTTTTATTTTATTTTATTTTATTTTATTGTGGTACGCGGGCCTCTCACTGCTGTGGCCTCTTGCGTTGCGGAGCACAGGCTCCGGACGCGCAGGCTCAGCAGCCATGGCTCACGGGCCCAGCCGCTCCGCGGCATGTGGGATCTTCCCGGACCGGGGCACGAACCCATGTCCCCTGCATCGGCAGGCAGACTCTCAACCACTGTGCCACCAGGGAAGCCCGTTACTCATCTTATTGATGAGGAAACTGAGTCATAGAGAAATATGTAACTTGCCCAAGATGACACATCCAATCTGTGGCAGACTCAGGATTCAAACCCAGAGTCCGGTTCCAGAGTCCATGCATGTACCCCTCTCCTGCCCTGCCTCTCTTTCCAAAACTGACTGTACTCAGTGTTTGCTACACATAATTTCACCCTCACACCACAGCACTCTTGTTATCACCCTATAACAATGTGTAAATTGAAGCTCAGAGAGGGTAAGTATCTTACCCAATTAACACAGCCCATGAGGGGCAGATTCAGAACTTAAATGCAGGTTCTTCTGACTCCAAAAATCTCAGTGTGCTCCCTCATGACTAACCAGAAAAGGATTCAGTAACCAGCCTTTTTCTAGGCTCTCACAGACCCTAATTCCTCCACAGAGCTTCCTTTGGGTGTGGGAGTTCTCAATCATTTCACAGCCTCAGCCTGTGCCCCATTTGGACCCTTTTCTTTCACCAAGTATGAGTCTCACCCTTAGGAATCCAGATTCTGTTTCTTTCACTCAGTAAATATTTCTTGCATAAGTGAATGAGTGTGCCTCCTGCTGAGAGGACTGGATTGACAATCAGCAGTTTCTGACTTTCAACCGTTACTGATACATCCAGGAGGTAAATCTGATTCAGGCATGGCGGAATCCAGGGTCTCAGATGAGGTCATCAGGATTTGAACACTCATCACCCCTCTGTGGTTTCAACTTCCAGCAACTGTCTAAAAAGCTACCCATTGAAGAGAGTGGGTGACCCCAGAGCAAAACACATCTGTCTCCCAGCTTCAGGTTTGCCCCAAGCCCGCGTTGCAGACCTGGGCAACTCACGTAACCATTTCCGGTCTCGGTATCCACGTTTGTGAAATGAGGATCACCAGCCCTACCTTTCCTGCTTCTCAGGCTTGCTGTGAGAATCAGTGAGGTCATGGGCACAGGAAGAGTACTGAGCATCATTCCCCAAGAGCAGAGCTCGCTGGAGTGGACGAGGCTTGTGCGTCTCTGGGGTCCAGCAGCTGGGACTCAGGACAGGGAGAGCCCAGACTACTGAGTGTGCTGGATCTCCAGTGTGTGAAGGAGTGAAGTGGGACAAAGCTGTGTGGTCGCCAACTCTTCTGGTATATTAACTGATCTCCCTTCTCCGCCCCGCCGCCACCCCTTTTCCCCATCATACTTTCTTCTGCCCCAGGGAATGAGAAAACCTTAGCAGACGCCGGTATGCACGTAAGCTGACCCAGACCAGACGTCCCCACTCCTTCTGCCCCTCTGAGCTTAGATGCCCTTCAAGGAAAGGGATTGGCTGAGATTGAACTCCTCCCCCAATGGAGCAGGGCTCATAACAAAAATTCATTCATGTTACTCAAGAAATAGCAATTAGCCACCTGCTAGGTTCCAGGCACCAGCCTAGGCACTGGGACTACTGTTCCATGACATAGCAAACACCCTGGGACCCTTCTGGGGGGAAAGGAGGACAATTGAACAGTTGATTTCAGACAGTGATCAGAGCTCTGAAGAATTTCAAGCAGGATGAGGGGCTCGGGAGTCACCGAGGGTGACGATCCATCAAGGGTGTCTCTGAAGGGCATGTGTGGCCTGAGGACTGAATGCGGAAGGAACCGGCCCACCTAAGTCAGCGGGAAGAGGAAGCGCTGAGGTGGGAGTGAGCTGGGCTGTCGAGGGACGAGGAGGACCCCGTAGGGAACAAGAGAGTGTGGAGGGAGAAGGAGATGGAGGCTGCGGCCACGGGACCGGTGGGAGCTGTGGGCCACAGAACAGCACTGGGGCCTTCTTGCAAGTATGGTGGGGCCTTGGGGACGGAGGGTAAGCGGGAGAGTGATATGACCCAATGGACATTTAAAAAATGACCCCTCAGGCTGCTGAGTGGAGAATGGTCTTGACAGGGAGAAGCTCGAAAGCTGGGGCCCTGCGGTCCTGGGATGAGAGCGATGGATGATGGTGGCTTTAGTGGAGCAGGCAGGTTGGGAGGTGGGAGAAGCTTATGGCTGACTCTTTTTGAAGGCAGAGGCTGACAAGATTTGGATGTTGGATGTCGGGGGAGAAAAGAGGCATCAAGGTTGTCTAAGTTTTGGGCCTGTCCGAACAGGGTAAGTAGTGGTATCAGGAAACGAGATGGGAAAACCGGGCAAGAAGCAGGTTTCAGAAGGAAGTTAAGAAACTAAATTCACTCTCAGAAAAACACAGCTGTATTCGTGCAGACCTGGGTTTGTGGGCTGAGATCTGTACTCATTAGAAATACAAGCAGAGAAGTTGGAAGAAGTTGCGTTGGGATCGAGCTCCCCCACTTCCTGTGTGACCTTGGGCCTGAACTTCATTTTTCTATAAGTGAGGACACTAGTATGTTTCTAAAAGGCTTTACTGTTGTTGTTTGTCTTTGGGGGAATTCAATAAAAAAATGTATATAAAGCATCCAGCAAGGTGCCGGGCACACACTGGGTGCTAAATAAAAGTTAGTTTTAGCTTTCTTCCCTTTGCCTTTCTAGGTAGAGGTCAGGTCTCCGTTGGTGGGTTGATATTTATCAATAACAACCTTGTGGAGATGATGACCTTGACCCATGCTCAGTATCAACTGCTCTACATAAACATGGAGTCAGAGTGACCTGGGGTGGCATCCTGACTCTGCCACTTACTAGCTGTTCATCCTTGGACAAGTTATCCCACCTCTCTGAGCTTTAGTTTTCATAGTTTAA
The DNA here is from genome assembly GCF_003031525.2 of Neophocaena asiaeorientalis asiaeorientalis. Taxonomy (NCBI): domain Eukaryota; kingdom Metazoa; phylum Chordata; class Mammalia; order Artiodactyla; family Phocoenidae; genus Neophocaena; species Neophocaena asiaeorientalis. Next base: position 5,351,398 of record NW_020173198.1, read on the forward strand.
AATGGGTATAATGATGCCCTCCTCAGAGGGCTCCTATGAATATTAAAGGGACTATGTAAGAGCCAAAAAGTTTGGAAATATCTTAGATGACTCTCAAGATGGGAAGGGTTGGATTCATTGAGGTGTAGCCATACTATGGACTACCAGGCAGCCTTTACTCTATGACTATATGGGTTGACCAGGAAAGATGTCCATAACAAATGCATTTTTTTTAAAGTAGCAGTTTAATATGGAAGGTGTCATCTCATTTTTGTAAGGCAAAAAATAAGTGTAAGTGGATTATAAGGCAGTTTATCTGAATAGTGGCTCTAGGAGTTGAGCAGTGCACCACCTGAGCAACTGTATATAGGTTATTTTGTGGATTGATAGCTAAATATGTACCTACTGATTTAGACATAGAATAGTCATGGATATAGATCGGGACATAGATATGTCTCAATAAGGATAGTAAAAGATTGAGATGGTTACTCTCAACAGCGGTTACGTCTGTGGGGTAGGGAGGGACAGAATTTGTGTGGCAGAATGGGGGGACAACTTCTGCCTCTTACTCTGTTTCTTAAAGTGGATTATGAATGAGTTTTACATTTTTGGTTCCATTTCCCTATATTTTTCAGATTAAAAACGCTCCAAAAAACAGAGGTAGTATGTAAGAAAATGATTAGCTGATCATTGTCTGGGGCTTGTGTGTTCAATAAAAATGGCAACCAAAGGGGAAAAAGAGGCAATCGAGAGTGTGTTTGATGAGGAGAGGCAGGTCTGAAGGCTAAAAGAAACTGTGGCCATGAAGCTCACAGCTTGTCTTGGCAGCTTCTGGCAGGTACCCAAGAGTGACCAGGGTTCCCTCGAGGTGCTAATGAGGTCATAGAGCTGTTCTCAGGAGCTGGCTGGGCTTGTTTCTCTGGGGATTTGGAGACAGTGGCTCCTTTTTCTCACCTAGCTAAGGAGTGATGCTGATGTGAGAGCTTCAGTCCTAGTTGGAGAGTGGGAGCCATCAGCAGGGCATGGGGTGACCGTGGGGTGGATACATGTGAGTTCCAGGCCATTCTGCCCTCCTCCTCCAGCCAGTCTGGCTTCCAGTTCAGGTCCCACCATCACACTAGCTGTGTAACTTTGGCAAGTGAATTAACCACTCGAGGCCTCAGTTTCCTCATCTGGAAAATGGATATAATCATAGTCCTTAACTCTGAGGGTTGTCATGAGGATTAAATGAGATCACATAGGGGGAAGTATGTCACGTGGTGAAATACTCATGAACCCCCAGCTAGAATTCGCATGAGTATTATTTCCAAGGTTTGCAATCCATTTTCCAAAATTCTGAAATCCAAAAAGCTCCAAAAAAAAAAAAGGAAAGTTCCTTGTTATTTATTTGGGAACAAAGCTGTGAGGTCCTGACATGGACTCAGCTGATGGCAAAACCTGACCTGAGCTGACTTGAGAAAGTACCCAGTCTTTATGGATCTTGCCTGTTGGAACTATTTTGAAGTTTTGCTGCAGAGTGATTAATGCATCTGATAGCAGGGTGCTGCCCAGAGGCGTTAAGCCATCTACGGTAAATGTACCCTAGTCCCTTTCTAAAATCCTAAACATTCTGATTCCTAAAATGCATCTGAGTACAGGTCTGTGGGTACAGCTACCGCAAAACACGTGTTCCCCAGCCTTCATGCCTTTCTCTGTATATTTATACCAGCTTTTAGTATTTGTCTGATAGGTCTCTTTAAATCAACTCGCTTTTTAAAAACCCAAATTTATTTAAAAGGAGACTTTATAACTTGACTGTAAACGGAAAGCTAGTATCACTGGCCATAAATAGAAGGCCACTTAGAAAATAAACACAATAAAAACAAAGTGATGTTATTAAATTCCAGCTAGACACTGTGAATTGAAAAGTAAATAGCTTTCTCCGCATGTGGTGAGATGTTATTTAATACCATGTCAGGATTCCAGGCATTAGCCATGGTAGGTGCCCCCTGAGGCATGGGGGTGTGGGAGCCTCTGCTGGTGTGCTGTAATGTAGCCTCCAGGTAGAAGGAAGGGGCTAGGTAACCCCCCTTCCATCTGGGTTGGGTGGCACTGATTGTTTTTTGTTTTTTGTTTTTTTTTGCGGTATGCGGGCCTCTCACTGTTGTGGCCTCTCCCGTTGCGGAGCACAGACTCCGGGCGCGCAGGTTCAGCGGCCATGGCTCATGGGCCCAGCCCCTTTGCGGCATGTGGGATCTTCCTGGACCAGGGCACGAACCCGTGTCCCCTGCATCGGCAGGCGGACTCTCAACCACTGCGCCACCAGGGAAGACCCAGGCAGAACATTTTGATGGCTAATAAATCCTCAGAAAAGAACTGGGCTTTGGCTAACACCAAGGAAGAGTCTGTTCTCTAGATTCATCCATGAGGGCAGGGCTTCCTACCTTTTCCACATCATGGTGCCCTGGGGCAAAAGGTCAAGGCCACTCACAGCCCTGAGGCATCAAGTTTCAGCCAGGGCCACTGGGCTGCCCTGAGGGCCGAGGGGATCCAGGCCAGGGCCAGCTTCAGGAGTGGAGGAATGGAACGGTCTCACAGTGTCCCATGCTCAGAAGAGTCCTATGCTTGGTTGAATGCTCTGCTCTTACTGTCTTGAAATTCTTAACATTTTTGGAAAAATGAAAAAAATTTTCATTTTGCACTGGTTCCGTTAAATTAAGGATCTACTCCTGTTCTACACACCGGTAACCCAAGGCACATCTGGAGAGGAGCTCTGTTTTAGGGCATTGAGACATGCTAGATATACCATTTTGGCCAGTTTCATCTTTTTTTAACTAATCCTGAAAGGTGTAGAAAAATGAAAGTTTAAAAAAAAATAGATGCGCTAGAGAACAAAAGGAAACAAAAAACCCTCTTAGTGTGGTGTTCTGAGCTTTGACTCTGGAGCCAGAGTGCCCGGGTTCAAATCCTGATCCTGACATTTCAAGCTGTGTAACCTTGGGCAAAGTTGCTTAACTTCTCTGAGTCTCATTTTTCTCATCTGTAAATCAGAGATAATAACAGGATTTATCTCAAAAGGGAACCCTCCTACATTGTTGGTGGGAATGTAAGTTGGTACAGCCACTATGGAAAACAGTATGGAGGTTCCTCAGAAAACTAAAAATAGAATTACCATATGATCCAGCAATCCCACTACTGGGCATCTATCCAGACAAAAGTCAAATTCAAAAAGATACATGTACCCCTATGTCCATAGCAGCACTATTCACAATAGCCAAGACATGGAAGCAACCTAAATGGCCATCAACAGATGAATGGATAAAGAAGATGTGGATATACGATGGAATACTACTCAGCCATAAGAAGAACGAAATAATGCCATTTGCAGCAACATGGATGCAACCAGAGATTATCATACTAAGTGAAGTAAGTCAGAAAGAGAAAGACAAATACCATATGATATCACTTATATGTGGAATCTAAAATATGACACAACTTAACTTATCTACAAAACAGAGACAGAGTCATAGACATAGAGAACAGACTTGTGGTTGCCAAGGGGGAGGGGGGGTGGGGGAGGGATGGAGTGGGAGGTTGGGATTTGCAGATGTAAGCTATTATATACAGGATGGATAAACAACAAGGTCCTACTGTATATCACAGATAACTATATTCAATATCCAATGATAGGGACTTCCCTGGTGGTCCAGTGGTTAAGAATCTGCCTTCCAATGCAAGGGACACAGGTTCGATCCCTGGTCGGGGAACTAAGATCCCACATGCTGCAGTACAACTAAGCCCGCACGCTACAACTACTGAGCCCGCACGCTCTGGAGCCTGCATGCCACAACTAGAGAGAAGCCCGTGTGCCACAACGAAGAGCCCATGCACCGCAATGAAAGATCCCTTATGCCGCAATTAAGACCCGATGCAGCCAAATAAATAAATAAATATCATTTTAAAAATCCAATGATAAACCATAACAGAAAAGAATATTAAAAAAGAATGGATGAATATGTATAACTGAATCACTTTGCTGTACATCAGAAATTAACACAACACTGTAAATCAACTATATTTCAATAAAAAAAATGGATTTATCTCAGAGGGTTATGATGAGAAATGAGTTCATATAAAGTTCTTAGAATAGCGAATGTTTTAGCTACTATTATTTTTAAAAAGACAAAACGTTATACACGCTGTGATTGCTATTTATTCAGGGCTTACTGGGTGCTAGAAGCATACTGTCATTCAATCCTCACTACAACACTGTAAGATACATATTATTATTATCACCCAAGTTTTTACAGATGAGGAAACTGAGGCACAGAGAAGGTAAGTGACTTGTGCAAGGAAACATGGCTAACAAGTGGCAGGGCTGGGCTTTGAACCAGTCTAGCTCTGGACTTGTACACTGTACGCCTCTTCGTTACACAACTCACCTAAGCTGGGGCGGGACATAGGTTGTTCTGATGGGAGGGAAGAGACACTGAGCTGGGTTCACACTCCGATCCGTTTTAGACCTGCAGCCTCCCGGCCAGGGGGTTGTGTTTCATCGTGTAAACCATATTTTCCTACTGCCTAATACAGTCCAGCCCAGCCATCAATGTTTAGCTCCCTATTCCTTCTTGTTGACTTTGATTTCATATTTAGAGCAGATTGGTTGAAGGCTGACTTTAACATGTTTCCAAATCAACCCCCAAATATGTCAGTCCACGGGCAGACATAATGAGTGATCATCTAGGTCTGTGGATGATGGTCTTGGCTTAGAGAAGCATCACTTCTCCCCAGTGTGCCCTCGCCCCCTACCACTTTACTCCTTTAGCACACACTTAAAAAGCTCTTAAAATGTGCCAAGCACCTTTTAATAGAAATTTATATATATTAACTCATTATAACTTCATGGGATACTAACGTTGTCCCCATTTTACAGATGGGAAAATTGAGACACAGAGAAGTCAACTAATGTGCCTTGAGTCTCTGTGTAGAGTTTTTGCTCTTAACTTTTGCCCCATATTGTGGCTAAAGGAGACAACCCAAGTGTCCTGTGGCTGGCTTCCTGCTTCCCAGCATAGAAAAGGGAAACAGCCTGAAAATGCCCTAAGGACTGGGTCCTTTGTGTTTATGCTGGAGAGCTGGCCAGGAAACAGAACCTGTGGAGTCCCTGGTTTTGTGCCTTGCCAGGACATCACCTGGAGTATATCTGGGAGGAGTGTCTGCTTCCATTTGAACTCTAACAGCCCTAGAAGAATAGCTATTCATCTGTACGTACTGACAGCTCACAGCAGGACATAGGGAGTTCAGAAAGTCCCCTGCTTTGTGAACATTGAGAAGAATACATGGTGAAATGTCAGTGCATGGATTCTGGAGCCAGACAGCCCAGGTTCAAATCCCAGCACTCCCATCTACTAGCTGTGTGACCTTAGCAAATCGCTTAAACTCTCTGTACCTCTGTTTTCCCCATCTGTAAATGGGGATAACATTACCTAGGGTTGTTGTGAAGCTGAAATGAGGTATTACTATATGGTAAGAGATTAGAACAGCACATAGTAAACACTGTCTAAGTGATAGCTATTTTCATTGTTGGGTCTTCCCTATCTCAGGATAGTTGACTTCTCAGTATCTTGCCCTCACTCTCAAATGTCTAATTTGTTAACGTCTGTCAACTCAATGTCCAAAGCATGTTACTGTTCGGAGCGCTTCTTCCTCACACTGGTCCAAGCCACCATCTCCTCTCACCTGGATGTCTCCTCCTAATGGTCTCCCTGCTTCCAGTCTCATTTATTTCTTTCCCACAGTGATATTTGACAAAGAAAACCACTTCATGTGACCCCTCTGCTTTAAAGCCCTCCAGTAGTTTTGCACCACATTTAGAACTACATCTGAAGTCCCCACCACTTATGCCCTCCGTGATCTTGTCTCTGTCTACCTCCCAGCCCTCATCTCCTACCATGCTACTCCACTGGTCACTGTGCTCCGGTCACACCAGCTACAAACACACTGAGCTCTTTGCTGCCCCAGGGCCTTAACACACCATTAGCATGCCATTCCCTTTGCCTGGAATACATCTCCCCTGTATTTTACTTTTTAATATTTCTTTTTTTTCTTTTTAATTTTTTTAAGTTTATTTTTGGCTGCATTGGGTCTTCATTGCTGCACGCGGGCTTTCTCTAGTTGTGGCGAGCGGGGGCTACTCTTTGTTGCGGTGTGTGGGCTTCTCATTGTTGCGGAGCACGGGCTCTAGGTACGCGGGCTTCAGTAGTTGTGGCTCGCGGGCTCTAGAGCGCAGGCCCAGTAGCTGTGGCGCACGGGCTTCGTTGCTCTGCGGCATGTGGGATCTTCCTGGACCAGGGTTCGAACCCGTGTCCCCTAGCATTGGCAGGTGGATTCTTAACCACTGTGCCACCAGGGAAGCCCTCCCCTGTATTCTTACATGGCTGGCTTCCTCTTCAGCTGAGATTCAGGTCTCAGCTCAAATGTCACCTCCTCAGAGAGGCTATCTCTGCCATCCTGTGGTGGGAATGATCTGATTTACTCTTTAAGAAGATCATTCTCGCTGCTTTGTGGAGAAATCATTACTATGCAGCATGTCCTTCCACTGTTTCTACCAAGCCCCATCAGGCACCAGGCACCCCTGTATGAAATTACGTGAACTGTAATTCATCTGCTCATTCAACAGGCATTTTGCTAGGAAGTGTGTGCAAAACCAAGACAAATGAGTAATATTCGTGCCCACCAGGGGGTCACAGCCCGAGCTAGAAGCGCATCTGCTGGTTTTTGCGTGCTGAAAACATTTCGTTTCTATAGAGTGAAGTTGCTCTAACAGGTGTCAGGAGGCCTGGGTTTGAATGCAGACTGACGCTTGCTGGGATGACCTTGGGCAAGTTACTTAAACTTTCTGAGCCTCTCCTAGCTCACTGTGCTGCGGTTTGGAGAAAAAGACAAAGTATGAGAAAGTACCTAGCACTAAATAGCATTTGTTTGCTGACTTTTTTTTTTTTTTTTTACCCTACCTATCATTAGTCCTTTTTTCTTTGTCCAAATGCCCTAACTTTGTACGCATTGGAGAGGTATAAAGTGGTACTTAAGCGCTGGCACTCAGAGCCTGACTCCACTGCTTGATTAGCTGTGTGGCCTCAGGCAGGTTGCTTGACATCTCTGTGCCTTAGCTTCTGCATCTGCAACATGAGAACAACTCATAGAGCTGTTGTGAAGGTTAAATGGGCTCATTCAGGAAAGGTAGTTAGGCCTGTGGCACCTAGTAAATGCTTCAAAACTGTTGGCTTTTTACTACAGATAATATTAATCGATTAAGTGCTTACAATGAGTTCAGGCCTGGACAAGAAGATGCGGGAATCTAGACAGAGGTAAAACACAGGCCAGCTGCAAGGACAGCTGGTAGAGATGATGGATGGAGTGGAAGATACAAGGGCCCAGCCAGCGAAGTCGTACAGACCGTGCAGATTCTCAAGTGCAAAGGAAGGAAGTGGGCGTACCGCCTCTGTCCTGGCCGCTGCAGACACTGGCAGAGCAGATGGCTTCAGGAACAGCCACACCCAGGCACGAAGCAATGAGGCAAGGATCTGCGCCTGCTCCCGAGGGGCGGGGACTGTGATAACCAATGGTACGAGGACTGCATTGGGGCGATCCACCATCTACCCCCCCGCCTGTGAGGTCATTCCACCTTTATCGACCTTCCTCCTGGGTCCCTGGCTCATCTGTTCATTCAGGCAAAGTTTTCTGAGTGTCCACAAAGTCAAAGGCCCTGTCCGATACCCAGGAGCTTCAGATGCAAATAAGGCCAACTGGAGAGTTCAGCATGCAGCGGGGGAGGCAGATGAAGCAGTAAGATGCAGATCAGAGAAGACAGGTCTCACACCCCTGGACCAACAAAAGGAGATCCTTCTATTGCAGGCCCGGGGCTGCTGGAGGGATCATGACCTCTCCACCCAGCCCCCTATTTAGGGAGATGCCACCAACTGCCAGAAGTAGAGCCATGAGTCAGAAAGGCAAACAATGCAGTGAGTCCTCAGGGGTTGAGAGTCCCTTCCCATCACACACCAGACAGGATTTCTTCCCTGCTCACACGGTTCCCTACAACCATTTTGTTGAATGGGGGACCTCCAGTTCTTCTAAGAGGTGCATGGAGAAGAGGTGGGCTTGGGTGGTCTTCCTGTCTCTGTCTGCTGGGTACTGGGTTGGGGAGACTGAGGGTACAGTTTACAGAAGAGTTCGGAGTTTAGTGTGTGACCTGAAGTTGTCTTAGCTTGTATTCCTAGGACACAGATCCTAGAGGTTTGCATGCCAGAGGTTTATTGAGATGGGCTCTTGGGAACAATTCCCCACGTGGTAGGGGAATGAGGGAAGCAGGACCGGCCAGAGGGCGAATGGAACTCTGTCGCGGTTGTTATGTGGCCTCAGCTCACGGGGACTCTGGAGCTGAGACGGCATTTAGAGATGTCCTGAATGAAAGCAAGGGGGTGGGGCCTATGTACCTCTACCTTGAGCAGCCAGTGGATGTGGGATGCCCCTTGGGAAGGAAGTGAGCTCGGCTGAGGCAGCTCCTTATGCTGAGGGGCATTTCCAGGGGGGGCTCAGCTCTGAACCGGCTGTGTCAGAAGGTGTAATCCAGCAGCTGGGAGATGAGGGCACCCCAGCATCTGTCAGTCAGGTCAAACAGACTGAGGTGACAGTCTTGGCTTTGCCACTTGCTAGCTGAGACACCTTGGGTAAGTCAACCTCCAGGAGCCTCATTTTTCCCATTTGTAAAATGGGGATGAGGCCAGGAGGGGCTTCATAGAGCTGGGGTGAGGGTGAAGTTCCAGCACGGGACTTGGCAGTGTTATGAGAGGTGTTGTTATGCCTGAGATAGTGCAGGATATCACATCTAATGCAAATTGTGGAATTTGTGTGTGTGGTTTTTTTGGGGGGGAGGGGCAGGAGTTGGGAGTGGGGAGGACTGTGTCCAGGAAAGCCTCTCACAGTTGGGGACAATTTTATTTTTTTTTTTTTTTTGCGGTACGCCAGCCTCTCACTGTTGTGGCCTCTCCCATCGCGGAGCACAGGCTCCAGACGCGCAGGCTCAGTGGCCATGGCTCACGGGCCCAGCCGCTCCGCGGCATGTGGGATCCTCCCGGACCGGGGCACAAACCCATGTCCCCTGCATCGGCAGGTGGACTCTCAACCACTGCGCCACCAGGGAAGCCCAGGGACAATTGAATTTTGAAGGCACTGTGGTACCTGGCCATATAGGCAAAGGTGTGGCGTGGAGGAGGGGGGCAGCAAATGGCTAGAAGGAATAGTTACTGGGCACAGTGGTGAGAAAGAGGCCACGGACTGCCGGTGGTTCCCGTCTTTTGGGGTCAGTGCCAGCGCCCTCCTCTCTTTGTCCCACATGCCTGCTGCACAGGAGACCGTGGCTTAGTACCTCTCTGCTTCTGAAACTGCCATTCAACCTTTTTACCTTGCTCAGCATGGCTGCTTCACCAGCCAGAGGGAAAAAACGAAAAGCCCACAAGCAAGAAGAGGAGCCCCGAGCTTCCATGGGGCAAAATATAAGCCCTAGTCAAATGCAAAGAAACCCAAAGGGCAGTGGCCACAGTGACTCCAAGAAAAGCCCACCGGTGTGATAATTCCCACTCTTGCTGAGGGGAAGTGGTGCAGGCACCACCGGGAGGGAGGTACCAAAGCAAACCCGCCTCGCTGATTCCATCAAAAGACTCCCACCAACTGGACCTGGGAAATGTGCCATCGATTGCCTGGTGTCCAAAAGGTGATTGAGGTCAGATCTGAGCCTATCGCATTTTTTTTCGTTGTTCAAATTAGACGGTTCACCCTCTGAGAACCACCCTCTCTGGATTCCCCAGCGAGGGTGTGCATGGAGATGATAGGAGGAAGTAATTAATCAATGAACCGATTCGTTTATTCAGCGAACACTGATTGATCGTCCAGTATTTTTGCCAGGCTCTGCTCTAGTCACGGGGCCACAGAGAGGACGATGTTGGATTACAACTTTGCAAAAACTCAGTCTATGCTGTTAGAAGTCAGGGCTGGCCGTGACCAGAAGGAGTGTGAGAGAAGCTTCCTGAAGCAGATCAGGTGATGGTTACACAGGAGTGTTCAGTTTAAGAGATTTCATTGAGTTTAGGATGCATTTCTCTGTGTGCATGTTACACTTTAATTTTTCTAAGTTTAAAATTTTTAAAGCTCTAAGTACTAAAAAGATGATTGGTACCTTTTCCCACATGCAAATTTTTTTAAACTGCCTTAAAATATGCATAAGGAAGTATAGCAGATTCTAATTTTATTTCCATGATGACTAACTTTGGTCAGTTTTTGAAATATCAAATCTCATTTAAAAAAAGCTTTTCTGGGCTTCCCTGGTGGCGCAGTGGTTGAGAGTCCGCCTGCCGATGCAGGGGACACGGGTTCGTGCCCCGGTCCAGGAAGATCCCATGTGCCGCGGAGCAGCTGGGCCCGTGAGCCATGGCCGCTGAGCCTGCGCATCCGGAGCCTGTGCTCCGCAACGGGAGAGGCCACAGCAGTGAGAGGCCCGCGTACCGCAAAAAAAAAAAAAAAGCTTTTCTCTCTCTCACATCCCCCCATCCAACATGTTCTTGCCCAAAGCACATGCTTAGTTTACCATGAATCCAGCCCTGATGGTAAATAAAACCTGCAAGGTCTCGGTCTTCCTGAAACTGAAATTCTAATGAACAAAAGCAGCCATTTCACAGGCAAATAAATATAGAAGCACAGTAACTGCAGATGGCGATAAATGCTATGAAGGCAATCGAACAGGACAGTGGGGTACGGATCCGGTGGGTGGTGGGACTAGCCAGGGAAGGGGACCTGAGACGTTGATGTTTAAGTAGAGGCTTAAACGGTAAGAAGAAGATGACCACGAGAAGAGCTTTCTAGGCAGCAGAAACATGAGGGCTAGTGACTGGGGCATTTGTTAGAGAATGAAAAAAAAAAAAAAGATGGATGTGGCTGGGGGGTGTTGCAGGGATGAAGCTGGAGAGGCAAGGAAGGGTCGGAAGAAGCAAAGCAGTTTTTTTACCTCCAGTTGTACCTTATAACCACCTGGGGAGCTTTTTAAAAATACCAGAGCCTGGAACCCACCACACTGAGGTAGGGCCCAGGCAGGGGTGTGTTTAAAAGCTCCCCAGGTGACTCAATGTGCAGCCAGGGTTGAGAACCACTAGTGTGGCACCTGGAAGCCCAGAGCTTCTTCAGCTTTGTTGTGCAGCCCAATCGTCAGAGGATCTTGTGAAAATGCAGACTCTGGTTCAGTAGCTTGGGTTCAGCACCTGCATTTCTCACAGGTTCCTGGATGATGCTGATGCTCTTGGTCTAAGGACCACACTTTGAGTGGCAAGGTTTGGGGCTGTGATTAGGAGGCTTCTTTTTAAAGAATCATGGAAGTTAGTGACGAATATTAAGCAGAAGGAGAGCTCGACCTTATGGGTGTTTTCAAAAGATTACTCAGGTGACAATGAAGAAAATAGATTGCAGGGAGAAAAGAGTGGAAGCCGGAAGATAAGAGATGAGGGAAAAACGGGGAAAGCTGGGTGCCTTCTCTTGCTTTCCATGTTGCTTGAAGCCCTAGGGATTCTGGGCATGAGGAGAGCAGGAAAGAGATTCAAAATTTACAGTGTCCCATGCTTTAATCTAGAATCGCTCTCTATGTCATCTCGCTGAACACTCAGAACTATTCCATGAGGAATAACTCACCCAAGTAATGACTTTCAAACCCAGATCTATGTCCCAAACACAGGGATCTCGGAGAGTAGAAAGGAGGTGCAGATTTAGGGAAGTACAGAGGACAAGAAGAACATGCAGTTGTTTGAAAATTTAAGAAAATGATTATGAGCATCTTCACTCTTTTGTTGCTGACTAAACGGGTCCTCTTGGGTGAAAGAACATAGTCTGCCTGCCAAGATGAACAAAAGATGTACGGTTTTCATTTGGAGGCTTAATCTTGCTGGATAGGTAATAATTCCCCCAGCCCCATTCCCTGCCTTGCGGGATGCTTTCAAACCAATCCCCATAGCCCTGAAAGAGTCATCAGTCAGAAAAGCAAAAGAAGCAATGAAGACCACAGGGGACAGGGCATATACCTTTGTAGGGCGGGCAGATGTCCCTCCCAGCCCACACACTTGTTGTGACCGTGTTGGGCAGTGGGGTGCCACACTTCCTGCAACACTGCACGGAGAAGTTGACTTGGTTTGTCCTACCGTTGATGGTTTGCTACCTTCCAGTCTTAATCCCTCACCCTCCAGAGAATCTGGATTCTAACTTGTCTGGAAACTCATTGACCCAGGAAAGAAAGAAAAGTGAACGTTTTTTCAAGACACAGTAACCCAGTGTAATTCAAACTTTGTAGTATGTGGGACCCCTTTATAATATGAAAAGAGGGTCATGGATTCCCATATAATTGAGTTGTTATAGTTTTCCTATGAACAGGAGAGTCCAATACCAAAGTCCCAAACAGGGATCCTGAAGGTCATGTTATGCCAGAGGACATATTTTGATTGGCTCTGACAGCGTTTTGGAAAGATCGCCAATCATAGCCAATATTTTAAAACTGCAGGGGTTCGCACAAAAATCTAGATTTCTGGCTTCCTCAGAAAAATCAGAGGACCTGACAACCAGGGGCCCACATTTCTGCAACAGGCCATGAGTTTTCCAGTTTGCCAGTGCCCCTTCCCTCATGTGTAACCCACCTGGCTCTGTAGGCACCTGAGTTATCGTGACCCTTTATACAGATTTCATAGTCCATTGTTTGCCCCATGAGGTCTCAGGTCCACAAGTTAGGAATAAAAGACTAACTCTTTATCTGGACTTAAAAGCAGTTTGGAAGCCACTCAGATCAAAAGATCTTGGTCATGGCTCAAAAAAAGCACTCTACAAAGCGAGAAATAAGCGTAGAAATAACCACAGCTTTCCACCTGGAGTGCTTCTCTGATGTTAGTGATCTCTGGTTCTCAAAGTGGGTGAGTGGTGCACACAAGTACTTTCAGATTTTGATCTCTTCAATCAAAAAGGACTGCCAGTCCTTCACATAGCACAAGAAATGTTATCTTAGCATGCATCATTCTATACTGTGTGTGTGTACAATCAACTTTATTAAAACCTGATTGGCAGCAAAGAGGTTCAGGGCATACTTCTCTAACTCCTGTCCTCTCCCCCAGCCCTCGAAAAAGAAGTTCATGGAAGGCAGTATGGCAATATATATCAAAAGCCTTTAAAATATAGCTATCTTCAAAGGAAAAACACTAATTCCAAAGGGTACATGCAGTCCAATGTTCATTGCAACATTTTTTAAGCTAGCCCAGATATGGAAGCAACCTAACTGTGCATCTACAGATGAATGGATAAAGAAGATGTGGCACATATATACAATGGGATATTACTCAGGCATAAAAAGAAACGAACTTGGGTTATCTGTAGTGAGGTGGATGGACCTAGAGTCTGTCATACAGAGTGAATTAAGTCAGAAAGAGAAAAACAAATACTGTATGCTAACACATATATATGGAATCTTAAAAAAAAAAATGGTCATGAAGAACCTAGGGGCAAGATGGGAATAAAGACGGAAACCAAAAAAAAATAAAACAAAAAAACAAAACAAACAAAAAAAGACGCAGACCTACTAGAGAATGGACTTGAGGATATGGGGAGGGGGAGGGGTAAGCTGGGACAAAGTGAGAGAGTGACGTGGACATATATACACTACCAAATGTAAAATAGATAGCTAGTGGGAAGCAGCCGCCTAGCACAGGGAGATCAGCTCAGTGGTTTGTGACCACCTAGAGGGGTGGGAGGGAGGGAGACACAAGAGGGAAGAGATATGGGAACATATGTATATGTATAACTGATTCACTTTGTTATAAAGCAGAAACCAGCACACCGTTGTAAAGCAATTATACTCCAATAAAGATGTTAAAAATAATAATAAAATAAATTTTAGAAAAAGATGTGGTACTACTCAGATATAAAAAAATGAAATCTTGCTATTTGTACAACATGGGTGGATCTAGAGGGTATTATGCTAAGGAAATGGGTCAGATAGAGAAAGAAATACTATATGATCTCACTTATATGTGGCATCTTAAAAACAAACAAACCAATAAATAGAACAAAACAAGAAACAGACTCATAGATACAGATGACAAATGGGTATTTTCCAGAGGAGAGGGGGTGTGGGTGTGGGCTAAATAGGTGAAGGGGATACAAACCTCCAGTTATAAAATAAGCCACAGGGATGTAATATACAGCATAAAGGGTATGGTGAATAATATTTACTAACTTTGTATGGGGACAGATGTACTAGACTGTGATTATTTCACAATGTATGCAAATGTCAAATTACTATGTAGTACACCTGAAATCAACATAATATTGTATGTCAACTATATTTCAATTAAAAAATATACATAGCTAATTTCAAAAAGGCAGAAGGCTAGAGCAAACCATGTCATACTGGATTAGAACTGGAGACATGATTATGAACTCAGGTTTAGCTTAATATAGATACAGCTAGATAAATACAGAAATAATTACAGATATGTCCATACACATGGCTTAATATGTACACATACATTTCTAAGCTCTGTCTGCCAAGAGGGCCTAGGATAAATGGCAATGAGCATAACCAACACCCAGTCTTGGTTTCTAATCCCATTCTCCAGTAAAAGGAATCAGCAATCCTTGGAAAAATGACTGCTTCTAGGTCAGGGAATATACAAGATGAGCCCGGAAGATCCTGTATGCCAGAAAATGAGGAAGTTCTCAGATACAAATGATGGGGGAACGTCAAAACGACACAGGAGCCAAGTGAAAGAGCTCCCAATGACCAAAGCTGGGACAATTGGAGGAACAAAATAAATAATGGCATAATGGATTATAATCCAAAGTATAAAATGTCTATGAGTCCATATGGATATAAATGAATAAATGAATGAATGAATGGGGGAGAATGGACAGTTCTCTTATACAGAAGAAGTCCAAATAATTTATGTAGATACTGTCCCCTCAAGGAAGGGCAGCATAACCCCTCACTCATTAAGTATGGGGTGTGCAGAGTAACTTCCTTCCAAATAGCACAGTACGGAATGTGGGGGAACAACTCTACAGTGGAGGAACCTGATAAACACAACCTCAGCCTGGTGATCAAGGTCAACATCCAGTGATGTCATGTGGACAACATGTACCCTTGATGTGATGTGACGAGAATGGCACTTTTTGTGGTTTTCCTCTCAAAACTCTGTAATCCCTGATGTGATCATGAGAAAAACATCAGACAAAGCCAAATTGAGGGACATGCTACAGAATTAATGCGTCACAAAACTATCAAGATATCGAAAACAAGGAAAAACTGTCACAGCCTAGAGGAGCCTAAAGAGATGTGATGGCTAAACATAATACGGCATCCTGGATGGGATCCAGGAACAGAAAAGGGACCCTAGGTAAAAACTAAGGAAATCAGAATAAAGTATGGGATTTAGTTAATAATGTATCAATATTGGTTCATTAGTTGGAACAAATACAGTAATGTGAGATCTTAACCACAGGGGAAACTGAATGTGGGGTATACAGGAAATCTCGGTCCTGTCTTTGCAGCTTTTCTCTAAATCTAAAACAATTCCAAGTAAAAAGTGTATTTAAAAATATGCTCGTCTCTTGACCCAGTAATTTCCGTTTTAGAAACTCTATCATAAGGGAATTATGATGAATGTGTGCAAGAATTTATTCACCACAATGTGTGTGTGTGTCTATTGCTTTTAATTGGAAGCAAACTAAATACCCAATAATAGGAGATTAACTAAATAAGTTATGGCACATCATACAGTGAAATGCTATCCAGTCATTAGATGATACAGGAGAACATTTGTTGATATAGAAAAGGTGATCGTGATGTTTTAGTGAGTGAATAGTACATTACAAAAAATGTACAGTATAATCCCATTTGGGTTAGAAATAAGGGATAACTACATAGAGTAGAAAATGTAAATATATATTCAATGGGGGTTATATCTGCTATGAGAATATGGGGATAATTATTGTGACTTTCAAACTAAATTTTATTTTCTAAGTTTTCTAGAGTAAAAAAGAAAAGCCGTTATATATATAATACAATTATATATATGTGTGTGTATATATATATATATATATATATATATATAATATGTATAATTATATATGTAAAAAACTACAGGCTTCCAGGCCCAGGCCGTGGACTCCCACTCAGCTCACGGTGTCAGGCGGCTATGGGGTCAGATCCAGTCTTTCGCTTTCTCAACGCCACTAGAAAAACACAAGATCTTTTCAGTGCAAGAGTTTTGTGGTTGAATATGTCTGGGAAACAGGGCAAAATGGCCCAGGCAGGGTGGAGAGGCTCTAGAACCTTCCAAAGACCTTCCAACAGTCACTCCCTGTCCATCACTCTGGGCTCCTTTCTTGGACGACTCTCAAGAGCCCTTAGCCTCAGAGAGGTCCGCTCAGGCAGCTGAGTGCAGGGGACCCATCAGCCTGCCCCGTGCATAGTGGGTTCTCAATATACACTTGCTGAGCAAACGGAAGACGTGTGCCTCCTCCCTCGATTACGGCTTGAATTGAGAGGGTTGTCCTTTTGGCTTTTGGAGGACTTAACTCCGCTAGCACAGCAGTCCTCATCCCAGCTGCCCACTTCCATCCCCAGAGCAGCTTCCAAACAAGCAGGTGCTTAGGATTCTGGTTTAATCAGGTCTGGAGGAGCAGGCAGGCGTCAATACTTTCAAGCACTTCCCAGGTGACTGTCCATGCATCCAGGATTCAGGATGCCACTGTTGGCTGTGCTCTCAGCTCCTGTCCCTGTCTGAAGTCAGAAGCCCATTTGCAGACCCCAAATGACGGGCAGCCTCTGGATGAAGGACACGAAGCCCTTTTTAGCCCAGGCATCACCTCCTCGGGACTTTTGTGACTCACATAGGCACAAAGCAGCCTCTCTCTCCTCCCCTAATGGTATTCACAGAATTCTGGTTTTATAGCACAATAGTAGTTGTCATATACATCAAGGAATGAGGAAGGTTAATGCTTTAATACCTTCACTTAAGCGGGGGATGGGGGGAGAGAGAGACGTTATGGGGGAAACTGTAGATCTCAAAACATTCACCAGGATGAGCACACATCCCCAGCAAACCCAGCCTCCATTTCCAGAGAATCGTCGAGGAGTGTCTTCAGAGATAACAGCAGTATCACCACAGTTCCCTGAGCTTCTCCTTTGCAGCTCTTACCTCAAAAGTAATTGATTAATATTTTGTGCACAGCTGGGTGTCTGGTGAGGAAGAGGTTTAATTTTGTTTTCTGCAAGAGAAACAGTTGATCTGTAGTTCTGGAAGAGCTGCACGTTCAGAGAACAAATTCACAGAAGGAGACCAAGACGTGAAGTTGTGGAACCCTCTTCAGTGCAAACTGGCCCAGCTGATGGTGCAGGGGGGCAAGAGGACCCCTAGATGGAAGTGACCCCAGAGCGGGGTGGGGGCAGGGCAGGGGTGGCGGGGAGGAGACAGGACCAGGACTGAGGTCATCAAGCGGGGAAGAGTCAGGAATTGGTGGACATGGGGAGCACTCCTGACCTTGCCATCCTGAGGGCAGACTTGAACTTGAAACTAAGATCTGTATGTTTTATTTTGGTGTGATGCAAAATTCTCCTCCTTAGCTCCTCTAGTAGAGCTTAGTAGTTAGAGGTGATGGCTCTGGTTCAAATCCTGGCTCTGTCACTTAGAGCTGTGACCTAGGAGGGTTACTTAGCCACTCCAAGCCTCAATTTCCTCCCCTGTAAAATGGGGATAATCCTTATTTCTCTCTTAGAGTTGTTTTAAGGATTCAAAGTGTTATTGTATGAAATACGCTCAGAATAATACCTAGTTCATAAACTGCTAAATCACTCAATAAAAGTCAGCTTTTTTGATTATTCACACCTTAAAGGATCACAGCAGCCTGGGTAGAAATTGCACCATCTCTGGAGACTCTGATCTAGCTGCTGTCAGTGCCAGGAGTAGCAAGTTGAGACTCTATAGGGGATTTCCCCCTCCCAGCAGCAGGCTGGGTGGCTTGGCTGCGAGGAGGTCCATTTTGAAGCTGGCGTCTTGGGTGGCAGCTGTGAAACACCATAGCCTCCAGGGAGCATATCTGGGCTCCAGTTCAGGCTGCAAGTCTGGAGAAAGCTGAGTGAACATTTGGAGCCCAGGAAGCAACCTGGAGACTTAGGAAGAGACCCAAGGAAAGAAACTGGACTTCCAGCTAACCTGGCAGGTGGAAGGCTAGGATTTGGCCTCTGGAGGGCATTCCGGAGAAACCATTCCTCAGACTGCAATGTGGCACACCCGCCTTCCTCCACCTGCATGTGAGAGCAGGTACCACCTAGCGCCGCCCTATCCCCAGCTCCTGACGTCTAGTGAACATTCAGCATCCATCATTTGAATGAATGAAGAAGTGCAATATATTTCCTCAAGTCCTTTAATACTTACTATCTCATTTAATTCTCGTAACAGCTCTAGGAAATATGCAAGGCAAGAATCATTTATTTAATTTTGCCAGATAAACTGGCATAGGACTCATAACTGGCAAGATCCCAGGTCTCAGACCCCGCATTGTTCTCTCTACGAGAGCATGCTGCTTCTAAAATATCTTTCACTTGTTTGTTTTGCCAGGAGTTAAGGACAATATGGTTTCATCACGATCATCCACCTAGACTTTGGGGGAGTGTATAAAGTCACTTGACCTCCTTGCCAAGCATCCCCTGGCTATAAAGACAATTATCTCCTCCAGTGCCCTGGAACCTGGACCTCCTGCCCGTCAGGGCAGACGGACTTGTCCTGCAGCCTGTGGGCAGCATTAATGAACAGCGGCTGGGAACCGCTTTGGCACAGGTGGCTCTGCTGCCAGCAGGGATGGTGTTACGTCCCTTCACACTGACTAATTCAGGGGATTGCTCGCTCCCAAGCCAAGTGGATGCTGACCCAGCTGCTTGGAGGGGAGATGTTCTGGTGTCTTCCTCCGATGTCCTCCCTCTCTGTTAAGAGTTTACAGCTAAGCCGAAGGAAGCAATTTTACTACTAGATTCGCCTTCTTGCTCCCGCATCTACGATCAGGTGCATAACGCTAAACTTGTGGGAAGAATACGTCTTTTCAGAGGCAGCAAATTTTCTCAGAAGAGGGATAAGGCAAGCGTAGTTTTCTATGAGAACACATTCCTGCAGCGGAAGACGAGGCTGTAGATCAGATGGATGGGAATGAGAAGCAGGAGGATTGGAAAGCTCTTGATTCAAGGGGTTTCGTTTTGTTTTTTGTTTTTTTGTCCCCCCCATAATATTTCCAGTACACACCCCAGAACCAGATGCAGGGTTTAGGAGTGAGAGAGGACTTCCCCTTTCTAGATCTCCCTTGGCACTTCGAGCAGGCACACAAAAACATCTGTTGGCTGACGCTGGGTAGATAGTTGTGCCTCTCTGGTCCTCTGCTTTCTCAAGCAGAAACTGAAATGGAACCAGATCAGAGAATCCACCAGAGCTCGGCTGCAGAAGGAGAGGGTATCACAAGAATCGTATTACCAATAACAGTGTCAGTTCTGAAATGTGCAAGTGAGGTACTTTTTACTTTTATAAATCAGAGCAGGTTCTGTTCTCACTCAGTGGCTCTCTGATATGCTCTGTTGAGTGGGGTCAGGAAAAAAAGTGGAGCGAACAACCCTATTGGTATCCATTTTACAGATGAGGAAACTGAGGACTCAGAGTTCAGAGTAACTTGTACAGATTCACAGCTGCTAGGGATAAAGGCAAGATTCAAATGAAGACCACACTCTTCACTGGCTGTCAAGTGGAGCGACAAGGTCAGAGAGAACCACAGACTGAAGGTCGCAGTTGCAGTACCCTTGAGGTCATCTGGTCTAATCCTATCTTGTAAAGAAGGAAATAGGCCCTCAAAGGGCATGGTTTATTCCATAGCACAGAGCTGGGGGACAGAGCTGAGACTAGAGCTAAGATTCTGACTTTTCCAACAGAGAAGACTTCAATATTTTCTTGACAGCTCCAGAATCTTTAAATCCAGTGGACAAGGACTTCTGGACATGGATGGGGTCCCACATCCAGAGCGGCCAAGATCTAAAAGTCAGGTCTACACAAGCAATCATCGAAACGTTTCCAAGAGCCGGACGTTTGACACAGGATGGACTTGACATCCAAATGATTGAATAGATGTTTTACTCTCTCCCTGCTGACTTTCAGGTCTTCTGGTCAAGCACCTTGGTTTGGTTGTCTCCAACACACCAGGGTGCCATCCTCTCTGCCCTTCCCCGTTCCCCATCCTGTCTGGGGAGTTTAGGCTCTTTTCCCTAATCCATTTCATTTTTCAGGATTATTGTTTGGTTCATCCTGGCTTAGCTTGTACCCAAATTTCTTAGGACTGACTCAAAGGAAAAACCATTTTGTTAAAATAGATGCGTTGCTTTTAAACAATTTGTCCTCCTACTCACTTTTTCTTTTTGGAAGACAGAAACTGAATATAGATTTGTGGGAGAGAGATAAAGAGGGAACTGGAGAAGAGGGGTAGAAAGGAAGAAGGCGAGAGGAGAGAGGCGGGGGAGGGGATGGGATGGAGGAGGGGCGGGAAGGACTGGGGTGTGAGCCCCAGGGATGATGCCAGGAAGTGAGCCAGGACCCTTCCCCATTTCTGGTTGTGTACAAGCTTCGACCCAAGACCAGGCCTCGTCTATGTCAAAAAGGAATCCATGCCCAGCTCCCTGCTGATCCACTGTCCCTAAACGCCTAGTTTCCTTGGACAAGGGGAAAGAAGGTCCCTCTCTGGTCTCCTAAAGGGGGCGGGAAGCCAGTGGCCTAAAGGGGGCGGGAAGCCAGTGGCCTGAACCCAGGAGAAACCCGCACAGAAAGCTCTCCACACGGGGGTTCCTGCTGACTCTGTTTCCCCATTCATGACTCCGCAAGAAGGCTGATTGAAAAACCCAGCCGAAGGGCACCGCGGGAGGACAGTTCATGCATATTCAAATCCCTCCCTTCCAGCGCTAAACTTAGCAACCACCTTGCTCATTCTGAATGCCTTCCACCTCCGCGCACCCGATTATCCGCTCCACCTGTGCCCAGGAGCCCCGTCTGGTCTGTCGCCCCCATGTCCTTACCTCATCAATAGCCACCCCTCGTTTACCCGAGTCTCTCTGGCTGTCGGCTCACCCTGAAAGTCCACTCTGCCTCTCTTGGGAAATACAACCTCCTTAACCCTTTCCTCCACTCCCATACCGTCTTCAGGTTCTCACCTTCCTCTCACTCCGTGATAAGAACAGCGAACACTTAGGCTGGTTTTACTGCGTGCCCCTGTTCAACACATCTTCCGGGTACCAATTCGCTTAATCCGATCACAATCGTGTGGGGCTGGTGCTCTTATTGTCTCTCCCCTTTTGTTTAACAGATGAGGAAACTGAGGCACAGAGGGGTTAAGTAACTTGTCCCAGGTCACACAGCCAGTAAGTGATAGAAGCAAATCTTGAACCCAGAACAGTCTGACCCCCACAGCCATGGTCCTAACCATGAAGCCATAATAACTCAACCCTGCGCAGCCGGCTTTCACCAACATGACTGGTCTAGGGAGGACACTGAAATGGCCTCTTATTCAGGCCCAGGACCTTAGAGGGCACCTTGTCTTCTCCTAAAGGATCCTTCTACCCCTCACTTGATTATTTAAGCCTGTGTGGTTTGTCCTCAATTGACAAGATAAAAGAGCTGAACGTTGGCCTGAAAAATGCAGTCTTTACGTGCGTCATCACACAGAGGAGACTACCCAGCAAGGGCAGCAGGGTATGCAGACCACCACCCACCTCCCGGGTATTCTGAGTGTCCATCTGGATGAAGCCAGACCAGCAGAGATGAATCACAGTGCTGTCAACATCAGCAACAAACAACACGGCCACAGAATGCTACCTACGTGCCCAAACCATTCCAGATACCTCATCGATTATCATCTCATTTAATTTCCATAACAACCCTATATAAGGGAGGTACTAGTGTTCTGCCCGTTTACAGACGTAGAACCCGACTCCCAGGAAAGTGAAGTGATGGGCCCAAGGTCCCACCACCAGTAGTGGCAGAGCTAGAACTTGAACTTATCCTTCCGTCGTGTTCCTCAGTGCCGTGCACTGTGGCTTTGGGGACTTTGCCATCTGCCCACGTTGAAGATACCATGTTAGGGATAGAGATAGTCCTTTCTGATCTTGGTACCAAAGAGAGTGGTATGTATCTATATATTCTGAAATTTATTTAGTTTTAAGAGTTACTAAGTGGCTGGCACTGTGATAAACGCTTTATGTCTATTATTTCATTTTACCCTCAAAATAACCCCATGACTACAATTAGTATCCCATGACAGGTGAAGGAGCTCCAACTCAGAGAGGTTAAGTAATTTGCTCAGAGACAAGCCTTGGAGCCTGTCTGGGAGCCCAGGTAGACCTGACCAGAGGTCTGCTTAGGGTCCGCCTGCATCCTGAGTGCTGCAGCAGCCGTGCACTTGACCAAGCTTCCCCTAGTCCAGGGGCTTCAAGGAAGCCTGCTTTACAGGCAGCCTATGAACCTCCTCGGCAAGAACGTATTTCGTTATGAGATGCATTTTACTCTCATTCTTGGCTCGGTCCTGTCCCCATGTTTTCTTTCTTAGTCCACTTAGAAAATTGGACCTATCTTTTCTTATTTTGTGTACCTAGAAACTGCCTTAAATTCTTTCTGGAAGACGATGAGTATAAATCGACAAGTATGTTAAACATTAATTTTGAATCCCCATAGAGCGTCTGACACACAGTAGGTCTCGATTATATCTATGATGATGTTTGTCATAATCTCACTCCTGACTGGCTAGATGCTAAACTTCTCTAATCCCCCAGCATCAGGCTTCCCACTGTTCTTGCCCCGATCCCAGATTTTTCTTTGTGGTTGAGTTTTCTCTGCTACCTAATAGCCAGGATGATTTAATGTTTCCCATGTACTTGGGATATAATTCAGCTCCCACAGCAATCCCATGAGATAGATATTGTCCCCATTTTACAGATGAGGAAACTGAGGCACAGAGGAATCAAGTAACTTGAATAAGGGCCCACAGTTTATAGGTCATGGGATCAGTACTGCAAACCCAGGTGGTCTGGCTTCACAGCCTGAATCCTTAACCACTGTGTTGTGCTCCCAGTTGTTCCAAGGGCAGCGGGGCAGCCTTGGTGGACTGAGCCGAGAGAGCCCCTGAGAATGAGTTCTGCAGGAAGCTGGAAGAGAGGCAAGGACCCAGGCACAAAGGGCTCCCTGTGAGTGGGTGGCCACCCATTGTGTTGATGGCTCAGGCCCACAGGCTTCATCAAATCCCTCTGAAATGCAAGGCTCCCACTCTTGTCAAATTGAACGGGCTTTGCAGATTTCAGTTTCAATCCTGCCAACTTGAAAGTTTTAGCATTTCAGCTGTTTCAGAATTATAAAAGCCTACAAATGCTAAGGCGCTTTTTTTAGAGTTTTAAAAAAAATGTGTCTTTTCCCCACCATCACATAACAATCTGAAGGGATTTTTTTCAGATTCTTGCCAAATGTGTATTTTTAAAGATTGCATTTGGCCAGTGACCAGAAGTGGAGACTCTGGGAGGAATGTTGAGGAAGTTCTGAGATGCGTTCAGAGGGGAGGCTCTTTCCTCTCTGCAGAGCCCCGGTTCTGCTGGGGTGGATGCTGTTGGTTTCAGCTTTCTCACTCCTTTTGGTGACAGAGTGTTTCCCTAGGACACTGACACTTCAGCTAGTTGGGTGGCCCAGAGGACATTTGGACTGCAGCCCTGGCCAGGGAAGACCACCATTGCTGCATGAAAATCTTCCAGCTCAGCAACTGTCACCAGGAGCCAGATGGCCCTCAGTGGACAAAGTTACTGCACCAGGTACCACCAGCTCAATCCCCACTAATTAAGTGTCTCACGCCTGTGTGTGTATGTGTGTGTGTGTGTTTGTGTGTCACAGACTCTCCCCTGGTGTGAATCAGCTCAATCATCATTTTGCAGTGTTTCAGCTTCAGATTGCAAACATCCAACAACAAGTAGGAGCCTTGCTGTCTAACGAGCTGGAGATGTGTGGAAAATAGAATCACTCACAGTAGTAGGGAGCCACAGATGTTCCAGGGAGGCAGCAGGCCGTGCCAAGCACAGATGGTACGTGTGGCCATGAGACAGGATGCAGAATCTTGTGATGAAAGTGATGCCCACACAACCCAGAAGATGAAGGGATGAAGACGGGTGGGATGGAATCTGGTTCCTTCTTCCAAAGGCCTGGCCTTCTGTACAGCAGCATGACACTACCTTTGGAAATGGTCCAAGAAGCTGAATGTTTCAATTTGAATAACTTCACTACCAAAGGAAGGGCTTCTAAGGAATCTGAAAGACCTGGGTTCAAATCCCAGCACCCACACTTACTAGTTGGGCACCCTTTAAAAGTCACTTAACCTTTTGGGGCCTCAGTTTTCTCATCTGTAGAAGGGGATAATCAAAGGATCTACCTGCTGGGTTGTTGTTAGGATTAAATGAGAGGACAAACCAAGCTCTTGACATAGGACCTACTCATAGCCGATGTTCAACAAACAGTAGCTATCATCACCATCACCGCCGCCGCCACCACCATTTCTAGCTCTGCAGTCCTAGCAAGATGATCCTGACTCTGCCAAGTTTCATTTTTCTCCTTTATACAATGGGAATAATGATGCCTATTTCACAGAGTTGAGTTAGTGTTTATCAAGTTCCAAGACAGTGCTCAACACACAGGTCCTCAAAGTTGGATTCATTTTCCTTCTGCCCTTATTAGCCTTCAGCCTTACTATAAAACATCATTGTATTTAATTATCGAGAATCAATATCTGCCCAGCATAATGCAGGTTCCCTCAGGACCTGTAAACCAAGAGGCATGGGCATTGACCGGTCCCCGATGAGATGATGCTCTAACAGGTAAGACAAGATGCTGAGTGGGGGCTTCCCTGGTGACGCAGTGGTTAAGATTCCGCCTGCCAATGCAGGGGACACGGGTTAAAGCCCTGACCCGGGAAGATCCCACATGCCGCAGAGCAACTAAGCCCATGCGCCACAACTACTGAGCCTGTGCTTGAGAGCCCGCATGCCACAACTACTGAGTCCACGTGCCACAACTACTAAAGCCCACGCGCCCAGAGCCTGAGCTCCTCAAGGGAAGCCGTTGCAATGAGAAGTCCACGCACCACAATGAAGAGTGGCCCCTGCTCGCCGCAACTAGAGAAAGCTGCACGCAGCAACGAAGACCCAATGCAGCCAAAAATAAATAAATGTATATATATATAAATAGTGCTGAGTGGAATGGTTCTGCTGCCCGGGAGACGAGGAGACTTCGAGAGTCTCATAAAATTTGCTCAAGGGTAGATAGCAGGTTGGTTTCCAAACCAGGTCATTCTGACTCCGGAGCCTATACTTTTAACCATGACTATCTGTTGGCTATCGTGAGAGAATGGAGAGAGGTCAAAGTTTCCCAGTTTCTTTCAGTTGCTTCAGTTTTCTGTTTTGAGAAAGAAAAAGAAAGAGAGTGGGGACGGGAGGGTAGAAGAGAGAAGAGAGAGAGGAGGAACAGAAAGCTGGCTTTGGAGTTGTGTGCAGGGCAAACAAACGTGTCCACCTAGTATTCTGGGAGCCCACTTGCTCACTCAGCTCCCTCTGAATAGGAAGCCGTACCTGGATGTCGGGCTCACTGCCGTGTACCTCATCCCCATCAGGAGGCAGGGCTTGGCCTGTTCAAGGCAAATGTCAAAGCTCACTTTGTTTAACGTTTGCTCACAAACGTCATTTTGGGGCTCTGATAAAACAGTCTCAGCAATGGCTTGAAAGAAATCCCACATGGTTGAGAGCACAGATCTTGGAGCCATGCAGAACTAGAGTCAGATCCCAGCTACACCACCTACTAGATGTGTGACCTTGAGTCAGTGACTTCAACTTTCTAGGCCTCAGATTCCATTTCTGGAAATTGAGGATGGTAATGAACAGTATCTCTCTCTTCCATGGCAGCGAGAGTGAAATGAAAGATGTCCACTTAAGGCACTGGCTGATTACATGGAAAATGCTCAGTAAACGGCATTGTTGTTGTTTTGACTGGTCTCAGAGCAGTGCCCCCTGAAGGCCGGCATGGAGATGGCAACAGCCAGTGCTACAGACAGCTCAGGGCTATTTGTGTATCCAACCCAATCTAGAGAGTCTCCTTTCAAAGCAAAAGTCTTTGAATTTGTGTGTGTGGGTGGGCGGTCTTTTATTTTTAATAATTACCTGATAACCAATCCCCCCCTTGCTATAATCTATCAAGATAATAATCTGTCAATATCTATTAAGATTATAAGACCCTATCTCTATTGATCCCAGCAATCTCACTTTTGGGTAATCTAAAGTAGAAATAAAAACACCAGTACATAAGGACATATGCATAAGAATGACCAAAACCAAAACAAAACAAAACTGGAAACAAGGTGAATGCCCGTCAATGGGGAACTGGTTGAATACACTGAAGTGATTCCATTCTGTGGAATATTATTTAGCTATTAAAAAGATCAGGTTAGATCTGTGTCTATTGACCTGGAATGACATCCATAATATATTGAGGGAGAAAAAGCAAGTGGCGGCTAACATCTCCAGTGTGATCCAGTTTTTAAAATCCAACAATGTCCCCTCCCTTGTGCATGTATGTGTGTGTTTTGAGGGTGACGAAGATGTGGAGAAAACACAGCTAGCTGTTAACATTGGCTACTTTGGAGTGGGGCGGCGTCGGGACAGGGTGGGAACTGAGCAGGGTATATTACTTCTTTTTCTGTTTTTGGATAGTTTCACCGGTTACAGTAAACACGTTACTCTTGTAATTTTTGAAGAGGGAACTTTGTGTTTGCAGATGTAAGAAAGAAAATAATGGTGTGAGGTAACCCTGTGAGATCACATAACTAAGAAAGTATTTTCTTCACAGCCTAAGCGCCTGAGGAAAGGGGCCACATCTTTTCAGCTTTGTACGTCTAAGATCAGCAACGTGCCTTCCTTACCCAGAGAAAATACTCAGTGAGTGTGAAATATATGAGTGAATAACATTTACTCAGCCAGCATTAGGGGCTCTAGCTTCTCAGTGAGCTCACTGAACTTGAAGTGAGTTTATACTCAGATGAATCTTCTGATGATGACTTTGCTTAGCTAATTCTTTACCACAGAGCTACGTTTTTGAACTTTTCCTTTTCAATGGTTTTATCCATGACTCTGTGAGAATTGCAGTGGCAAGCTAGTCAATCACATTGGCAGGGAACTTAGCTGGGAACTCTAGTGCCTTTGCTGGATGAGAGTTGGGATCCCCAAAAGGACTTCTTCGCATTAAAACCTGCCAACCTGAACAAGAGGAAACTTTAAATCTGGGTTAAAAAGTCCCAAGAGCAAAAACATTTTGCTTGAAATGCATTTGGCTAGCTGCCTTCAAATAGCTTTTCCCAGCTTCTTAAAAAATACATAAAAAACCAGAAAGAGATGAAAACTCAAAGCTTAAAAATTAAAGACTGAAAGACAACTCAATGGCACAATCTTGGAAGAAACAACACCAACTATAAATGCAGTTGGAGACAAAATGATAAAATAGAGAAGAAAAAAGATAGACTTGGAAGAACATAATCTTTAAGCAATCACACTGTTCAACTCTATACCAAAACATTTATATGTTCCTATGAAGTGAATGATTTTCGAGGAAACAAAAATGACTCCAGAAAAAGGCCTGTTATAGACAAATAATACATGAAAGAAGTTGTCAAATAACTGTTTTCAAAAGGCCCCAGGCCCAGAGGGTTTTACATGAGAATTTCCATGTCGTTGAATCTATTTCAGAGCAGAGAAAATCATTTTATCAAGCTACTACAGCTCTGATATCAAAACAACACAAATAGCATATCGAAGGCAGACTACAGATAAATTTTATTGACAAAATATAGAGAAAAGTCCTAAATTACATAGTAGCAGACCTATATCAGCATTATATTATCAAAAATAAAATGTAGCCCTAAAGGATTTATTACAAAAATGAAAGATACTTTGTACTGTGAAAGGTATTAACACATCTTATCCTATTAACAAACCAAAGAAGAAAAAGCGTGAAATCTGGGTAGATATCCAAAAATGTAAACCTCCATACCCACTTAAGATTCTTAGTTAGCTAGACATTGATAGAAACCTTCCTAGCATGATAAAGAAAACCTTTCTAAACCAATAGCAAACACCATGCTTCTTGGTGAAATCCTGAAGAGGAGGATTAGGGGAGCAGGAATCACCCTAGGAGTTTGCTAAAATGCAGATTACTGGGACTTCTCTGGTGGTCCAGTGGCTAAGACTCCACACTCTCAATGCAGGGGGTCTGGGTTTGATCCCTGGTCAGGGTCCCTCATGCCACAACGAAGATCCCGCATGCCGCAACGAAGCTCCCACGTGCCGCAACTAAGACCCGGCGCAGCCAAATAAATAAATATATTTTCTTAAATGAAGACTACTGGGTTTGCATAAGTTCTGGGATTTATACCTAGGTCTGTAACCACACTTTGAGAAACACTGTCCATAAGCATCACAATTATAGTTAGGAACAAGGCAAAGGTGGTCTTTAAGCACCACCACTGTTGACCACCATTCTCTAAGGCTCAGTCAAAGAAAAGAGAGTAGGAAGAAAATAAGTTCTATCTATTATTTGCAGATGATATGATTTTTTACCTGGAAATCCAAATGAAATTAATTACTATGCAACTGGCACCAATAAGAAAGTTCAAGCAGCTTTTATAAATAGATAATTACAGATCGATAGCTTCCTCACATACCAGTAATATGAAATATATAGAAAATATCCTGGAAAACATACCCATTAACATTAGCAACCAGGAATATAACAGCTACCTAAAAATAATACACCCAATCAATGCACAGGCTTGAATGAGGAAAATGGCCCAAGTTTTCTAAAAGACGTAAAAGGAAACATTAATACACGGGAGATTTATTATGTTTTTAAATGAGGAAGATTCAATATTCTGAAGATGTCTATTGTGCCCAAATAACTCTATTAATTAAACTTTTATTAGTGTTCCATTTCTCTGGCAAGTTGACAGAATGGTCAGAAAATTCACTAGGAAAATCAAAAGAACTAAGAACATGTTGGTAAAGAAGCATATTAAGGAAGCACATAGTAAGGAAGCACTTCTGGTATTAAGAATCTTAAAACCTATGGTATTAATTCAAACAAGTATGACAGAACCTCAGAAATAGAAGTATAGATTAAAGAATAGAAAGTCAGATACAGATCTATTATGTGTGTGTGTGAATTTAATCAAAGAAAAAGGTCATAATTCAATCCAATGTGGATGAACTATTTCATAAATAGCTTAATTTGTGGTTTAAATATTGAGGGCAACTTCGTGTCCAAGTTCTTGAGATTCTCATATCTGCCAACAATGAAAGACAGAAGGAAATTAACATGGTGGTAGCTGAGGGGTAAAGTACACAGGACTAGCCTGCATTGGGCTCCATACGAGTCTCCGGGCCCGTGTGGCTTCTTAAACATTTAATAAACTCATAGGCTACATTATTACAGGGTCAGAAAGGACGGATGTAGGATTTTAGTCCCCATTCCATTATTTACTTGATGTTTGACCTAGAGCAAATCGCTCAATTAACCTGAACCTCAATTTTCTCATCAGAAAATGGGGATAATGCACACAGGTCCTGACTCATTCATAAAGCTGTGAGGGAAAATGAAATCATATACGAAAGCCCTCTGTAACTGTGAAATGTTGAACAACAGTGGACATCTGGTAACCCTATTCTAATTTAGGCTGGTGTCACAGCACAGGGGTTAGGAGCCCAGGCTGTGGTGAGAAGCTGCCCGGGTTTGCTGCATTGTGGCTTCGTCATCTACCATCTGTGGGATTTGGAGAAGGTTCCTTCACCTTTCTGTACCTTGGTTTTGTCATTTACCAGCTGTGGATCCTTGGGCAAGTTACTTAACCTCACTGTATTTTGGCTTTCCTCATCATTAAAAGGGTAATAACAATAGTACCTACCCCAAGGTTTGTTCCAGGTAGCAAATGAAAAAGCATGCATACTGCTTAGACCAGTGACTGACATGTAGTAACTGATGCTTGTTGTTTATCGTCATAATTATCTCTGGGGATCTATGCCTCTCCTACTCCAAGGTTGGAGCCCATAGGCCAGTCCGCCCTTTGGGACCCCTCATCTACAGTGATTGGTTCAGTAATAGACATAGACCTAATCAGAGCCAGTGAAATACTATGAGACTTATATTTGCTGGGAAAGAAACTTATATTCTTCTGTTGAATTCAAGCAGAGAAGCATATAGCCCTGAGAGCTGCTGTTAAGTATCTGTATCTCCGAGTCTCTCATCCATTACTCTGAAGTGGAGTCAACAAGAGAGGAAGCAGGGGAAAGAATGGTGAGAGAAATAGTGTATTTGTGAATTTGACACATCAAGTCATACCTTTACTGTCCAGGTTTGTGAGCCAATAGACTCAGTCTCTCTCTCGCTCATCTGTCTCTACCTCTCTATCTCTTTTTCTCTCTCATTCTTTAAGTCAGCTAGAATTGGGTTTTCTGTCACTTGCAATTGAATAAATTTTAGGTGATACAGCAGTATTATTATACTATTATGACATCAAACAGAATGTCCCCCGATTCTCCAGAACGGGACAGATTGGGTCTTGTTAACATAAACTCTGCACTTCACACATTTTTCATCCTCAGTGTGTGGTCACACAGTTATGAATGACAATCTTTTTTTTTTTTTTTTTTTTTTTTTTTCAGGGAAGCCCATGAATGACAATCTTTTATCCAAATGATGGGCCTTTAAAAGATAAAAACCACACTGCCTTTTTCCACTCCTGGTTGAGAGCACAGTGCTAGAGACAAGTCAAGAGCTTCAAGCTCATGACCTTCAAACAGCAGCCCCAGGGCTGGAATGGAAATTAAGCAGAAACCAGCATTTCAAATTTCAAAAGGTCACCATTTATGAAAATATCCTTTAATGTTCACCCCAAACCAGATGATAAGTCAGAAATGGAAGGAGGGGGGCTGAAACAATGGTTACGCACAACTTGCTTTCCACGACCCAGTAAACTCTATTTGTGCCCAATTAGACTGACAGTGACCTCCTGAAGTTGCGTTCAGACTTTTAACATCAGTTAATCTGTCACACCAAACCTCATCTAATGACCTGTCACTAGGTGTCCCTATTAGAATTAACAGAGTTTGGAATGTACATGTTTGTTTTCTGATCAAAAAGCATAGCTACATATATGGGGAAGC
The DNA here is from genome assembly GCF_003031525.2 of Neophocaena asiaeorientalis asiaeorientalis. NCBI lineage: Eukaryota > Metazoa > Chordata > Mammalia > Artiodactyla > Phocoenidae > Neophocaena > Neophocaena asiaeorientalis. The sequence continues at coordinate 5,382,737 of NW_020173198.1, forward strand.
AATTAGACAAGACATCTCTTATGAGTTCTGGATCAGTGTATCCAATGGCCCTCTTAACACCCGCACTTGAACATTAGATGAGAAGCTAGAAATTCAACATGTTCAAAACCAAACTCCCCAACTCCCCCTACAAACTTTCCATCAGTAAGAGGCATCACTGCCCATCCAAAGGTGAAGCCAGGAACACAAGAGTCCCCTGACTTTATTTTTCTTCACCCTTGACAAACAACAAACAGGAACTTCTCTGGATTCCAGCTTTTACACACCTCCCAAAGTGATGGCCAATGTCTCCATCAGCACGGCCATCTCCCTAACAAGGGAATCCGTCATTGCTCCTGGATTATTGCATTAAAGCCTCTCAACTGGTCTTCAAATATTCCTCTTCTATTCGCCCATCCACAGTCCACACTCCATCTGCAATGAGCCTCAAAAATGAAAACTTTATCATGTCAGATTTTTTAACTACCATTTTAAACTTTCTAAAGGATTCCTGTTGCCCCCCAGGATAAAGTCTGACCTAACACACTTTCCACGGATCTGCATGACTTGGCCCCTGCCATTCTCTGCACTCACCCCACCTATGAATGTATACTTTTCTACAGCCATTACTGAGTGTTTTAGCTCCCCTATTATGCCATGCTCACTTCAGCCTCCAGGCATCCATATGTGCTATTCTCTCTTCCTGGAACACTACCTCATCCCTTCATTTCTCTAACTCACATTCATCCTTCAGTTCTTGTGAGAGTTGTAGTTTTTATTTTGGAAAATTCTTAGTTCAGGGATGCAGCATGGTGGTTAAGGGGAAAGACTATGTAGTCATATCATTTGAGTTCAAATTCTGTCTCTGCACATTAGCTAGCTGTGTGACTTTGGGCCAGTTACTTAACCTCTCTGTGCCTAAGTTTTTTTATCTGTAAAATGGTGAAGGTAAGCATTGTTAAATGGGTTAAATGTGATCATGTAAATGACTTAGCATAGTGGCTGGTACATAAACTGTCAGACAATGTTAGGTATTTTCATTATTTTACATGCCATACAAGGATGCTTCCAAAGGCTCTGTCTTTGGTTCCATTCTCTTCTTTTTCACAGCCTTATTGGAGGCTCTTGTTCTCATTCTCTTATTCTCTACCCTTTGCCACTGATGATTTGCAAATGTGTATTTCCAAATCAAACTTCTTTCCAAACTTCTAGAGTCTCTCACTGAGATTATTGCAGTAGCACTCACCACCCTCCTCTTGCGGCTTATCTCCCTATTCCACTCTTACATCTCTCAAATCTGTTTCCACGTGGCACCTGACTATAATTTTAAAAACGTCAGTTCAGATCACATCATTCCTCTGCTTAAAACCCTCCAATGGCTTCCCATTATCTTTCAACCAGGGCTATCAACCCCGGCTCTGTTGACATGTGGGACTAGAAAATTCCATTGCGGTGGCTTTCCTGTGCATTGCAGAATGTTTAGCAACATCCCTGATGCTCCTAGATGCCAGGAGTACCCCCCAATGCCCCTACCAAGTTGTGACCACCAAAAATGTTGCCAAATGTTGCCAAATGTCCCATGGGAGGCAAAATTATCCCATACTGAGAACCACCACTTAGCCTAAATTCTTGATATCTTATGGTAATTGTCCAGGTCATTCCTGCTCATCCTGAGGACCAGACTGGAGTCAGTTCCACTCAAACCACATGGACAGAGGATCGAGTGATAGGGTGACATAGTAACCCAAAAAGAAAATCAGAGTGCTGTTACCAGAAGAAGGGGGATAGATGTGGGGCTGACAACAACACACAAACAGGAGCAGACATTCCTGGCAGCATCCCCAAGCCTCCCTTCTATTTCCCATTTCTCTGTTTCCCAGTGCCTAGCAGTGGGACTGGGCATGAGAAATGTTTGTTCAGTGGCTGCCCCAATAGTCCCTTCCATTCCCTAAACTTTTCATCTTCACACTCAGTCTCTCTAACTGATCATTTGAGGTAGAAGGTAGACACTTTGTAAATTTAAACCCCTATCCACCAAAGACTTGAGGACTCACAGCTCAGTTTCCCTACCCTCTGCTTTGTCTCACATGTAAGGAATCTCACCACAAATCCAGAGCTTTGACCTCTTTGTAGGGACATAGCTAATCTTTGTCGGTGTTTGTGAACAAAGACACAGGACACGGTGAATCCTTCAGGTCCTGTCAGACTTGATACCAGCAGGGCTGCATTTTAATCCAAGACACCTCTTTCAGCACCTGCCGAAATCTCACGTTGCCTCTTACATTCCAGTGATGGGGGAACAATGGCTGAGCTAAGATGCAACTAAAGAAAACTCAAAAACAGAGAGATGGGAACCCACCAAGGGACTGTGTTTCAGCTCCCAGTGGAGAAGAAAAGACAGAACTAGAAGGAAATCTTCTGATAGAAGTATGAAAATGGCTTCTTTAGTTTCTCTCCTCAACCTCTTGAAGTTTGTCAACAGAGTGAAAATTCAGCTGTAGAGAGATTCTCCAGTTTTGGGGTCTCAGGACTCCTTTACACTTGTGCAAATTATTGAGATGTTTCTATGGGTTAAACAATACTTACTGTGTTGGAAAACAAAACTCAAAAGATTTTTAAATATTTATTTTTAAATCATTTGAAAATAACGATAGACCTGATAGCATGTTAACATACGTAACATATTTATGCGAAAAATAGCTATATTCTCTAAAAAAAAAAAAAGCGAGAAGAGTGGCATTTGGCTTTACATTTTTGCAAATCTCTTTAGCATCTGGCTTAATAAGAAGGCAGATAAATTCTCATATGTGCTTCTGCATTTGACCTGCTGCCAAATGTTTTGTTGAGGTATATGAAGAAAACCTAGCCTCATACAAATATGTGGTTGACAAAGATAGATGAATCTGAATAGCCTTTGAAGATAATTGAGGAGAGTCTCCTTTGATATTACACCAACACTCGACAAGCGGTAGTTTCTTAACAGCCAGTTGCAATGTGGAGTTTGAAACCATATTCATTAACTTTTTATGCTCTAGTACGTTAAAATCCCTTGCTCTTTCTAATTCTGCAACTTGAATGAATCTTTTACCCAGGGATCATTTTTAACGTCATGCATCGGTCATTTGGAAAATATCAACTGAGTCATACAGATCTTCCAAACCTGGCACATTACACAGTAGAAAAAAAAAATTACATTCACTCATGGGGGCAGATAGGAGCCAAATTGTAATTTTTACTTGAAACCTTGAATTTTTCCCTTGGCAATAAATACTGTCAGTTGTTCCGTTGAAATGACAGGCTCGCTTAGCTCATTTTCAAGAAAATGTCTGCCAAATACCCAAGCCTGAATAACCATAATTTGCCTGTCAGTTGTCCTTTCAAGTAAATATGGTGTTTCATGGGAAAAAAGCAGCTAGTTCAGCTCGCAACTCGGTTACACGAGTGCCTTTGCTGGAGACCCACGGTGGCCTTTGGTTTACGACGGAAGTGCTTTACGTGTCTTTCCCATTTTGTTACATACAAAGTTCAGGATTTAATAAAATTAATACCTTTTTGCTGCTTCACCAGGGATGTTTCAAAGTGAAACTAGCGCTTTCTTTCACTATGAGTGAGTGGTGGTGGTGATAAATACGACGAGAGCTAGAACCATTTGGTTCCATTGCTGTTATTCATGCTCAGGCTCCAGGAGTGTTACCCACCATTGTTTTTGCATCATCTGTGCAAGTGTCAACATAGTGAAAAAGGCAAATCACATCTTATTAACACTATGCAATAGTTTTGACTTTGCAGACCCCCATGAAATGGTGTTGGGAGGCTTCCCTTACTCCTGGGCTTAACAGAACACATTTTGAGCACACTGGGCTATGACATCAGCATTAAGGACATCAGTTTTCAGATTTAAAAGACCTGGGGTTGAATCTTCCCTCTACCACCACTCACTAGTTACGAGAATTTGGACAGTTACTTCTCTGAGTTCCATTTGCTCATCGGCAAAATGGGTATAATACCCCACAGGGCTCTTGAGAGGACCAAGTGAGATAATGCATACAAGCACTCAGTATGCTCTTGCTACAGTTATTTACTGAGTGCTAATTGTTCCCCAGTGTGGCTCAGCTGGGGGATATTCTAGAATACATGTTCCCTAAGGTTTTGACCACCTTCATCAACGAGTATGAAAGGAATCGGGCCGAAGATATATCACCAAAGATCGTGAATCTTGTTTCCTGGTAAGGTCTCTATCAGCTATGTCACTGGCTTTGCCTCAGGGAAGCAAAGACTTGTGAAGCTTCTCGGGGACTCACAGAACAGTGGTATCCATGGCCGGGATGAATCCTTGCTGTTGGCAGATTCTGTCTGATCTGTTTATCACAGGAAGATGGTAAAAACCAACACCAAATTAGTACTTACGTGTGCCAGGCACTGCTCTAAGTGCTGTGCAAAGAATAACTCATTAAATCCCTATAACAACCTTATGAGTAATAATCCCCTTTTTATAGATGAGGAAATTGAGACACAGAGAGATTAGGTAATGCATCCAAAATCACACAACTGTATGTGGTTGACCTGGGATTTGAGGCCAAGCAATCTGACTGTATAGGCTGAGTTCTTAACTACTATACTGCACTGAGGAAGCAGGACAAAAAGGGAGGGAGGCGTGATTTTTCCAAAAGGTTCCTTTCCCCACCACAAGGCTTATGTTTAAAAAGCCTAATTTTGCTCTAAATGACCTGTTAAAAAAAACCCTTTGAATCAATCAGAAACACCAGGAAAAATGAAAACTGTACAAAGCAAACACATGTCATGATTCTGAACAACTAGTCAAGTGTTAGAAAGGAGACTCCATCTTTGAATGACTCAGAGCTTTCAATGACGTTGAAACCAGAAAGGAAAACATGTAATCCTAGAAAACAACTTGGCTTTGCATCAGACACCGTCTACATAATCGAAATAATGTTCAGTGGTTTTCAAACTCCAGAATCAATCTATAGCTCCAGCATGGAAGACATTAGCATATTTATAGAATAGAATGCAAAAGGAGTGAATCTTGACCATGAAGAAGTAAAAATATAACCAAGAGACATGGGTAGGTGTGTGTGGTGGCGGAGGGTATGTGGACGTCCTCATTCTACAAAGTGGGAAGCTAAGACATTCTACCCAAGGTGGTTCGAAAAAGAAATGAAGATTAATGTTATTTTTAGAAATTGGAAAGGTAATCAATACAGAGGGTGGAGTGAGTTAGCTAAATCCTCACCTATTATGGCAGGAAGTCAATAGATTATAAATCAAGAAATAGAAGATAAACATATTATTTAGAGATGTGGATGTAACCACCAGAGGAAATGAATCAGAAATGGTTCTTAAAAAAAAAAAAGCTTGCTCTGAGGAGTAGGATTTGGAGCAGGGAGGGGTGAACCCCCTTGAGGTAGATGCTTGTCATTAAAAGCCCTTCCATATGATTTGATTTTTAAAAATAGTGTGCATGATTAAATGTCTTAATAAATTGTAAGATACTTTTTTAAAGCTTTTGAGTAAATTATGAGTAATTTGACCTGGAAGAGAAAAACATACCCTTCCTAATCTCCTTGACAGAGTAGAGCAGAAAAACAGGGAAATGATATATATTAGAGATTCACCAAACTGGGAGTAGCAGTGGTTCTGGGGGTTAGGGGATGAAACCTTGCCTTGTCTATTTTACTTTAAAAGTTGGTATTAAGAATATGTTTTTGTATTACTTTTATGTTAAGAGAGTTTTAATTAAGAAAATACAGTAGGAAAAACATGCCACTCAAAAACATGACAAAAATCAAATATCCAGGATTGTCTGTAAAACAAAACAAAAATACAGTTCAAAAACTTAAAAAAGAGAGAGAAATGTGTCATCACTCAGTTTGTCTCCATGGATCTCTAGAGGTAGGCTGTTTTCCTGTTCTCTTTCCCTTCTGCTTAAGGATAAGAAGCCAGGGGCTCTGAATTCATGTCCACTCCAGCCCCCAACACATGGGAGAGGACAGTTCTCCTCTGTGTGCTCTACACAAGCCCTCCTCATGCATTCGGCAAATGTGTTCTGAGCACCTATTGTAGGCCAGGCACCTTGGGGACGCACAAGCCCTAAGAGAACATTTCTGTGATGATGAGTCCCCCTGACTAATCCAGGACCCCCTGCCATATGCACCACGAGCATTCCGCACTGTTCACCTGGGTGCACTCAGCTTCTTCCCTACATAATTGTGAACTTACCAAAGATGGGACCGTGTCTACTTTATTCTCTGCTGAATCCTTGGCGCCTAGCACAGTGTCTGGCACACAGTAGGTGCTAAATAAGCCCTCATAGAGCAGGAGGACCAGGTTGGAGCCCCCCTCAAGTGCAAACCACTTACTTCACAGCTCCTATTGCCTCTCCAGACTGAGAAGAGGGACTAGCATGGGAGAAGATGCCAGCTTGAGAGGGAGAAGAGCATGAATCTGTGAGTCAGGAGGAGGTTGCCCTACAGGAATGATGACTCCAAGAGCTTTGTAAGATCTGGTAAGCATTAGAAACTTCCACGTCATTGTCCTTTCGTTTAAACCCCATTTCCCCATAATGAGAAACACAATACTGAAGACAGTAAGGGACCATGGCTTGTTTTCAGGGGAAGAAGGAAGGCAATGCTGAAGAGATGCTATTCCATTGTGCCCAGTCTTAGAGAAGCGTGAGGGCGAGGTGAGGCAAAATCTTCATCGATTAGGGCTGAAGTTCTTGCCCGGGGGAAGCAAGGAAGGTCACAGGACAAACTGCTCTTTCTATCAAGCAGCAAATAATGCAGGTGAGGAGAAGACTCAGACATGGCAAATTCAAGAACACGTCATTCCTGGGATTAAACTCTTCCAAAGGCTTCCAGTTCACTCTAAGTCCAAGTTCTTACAGCTTCCTTTTGGCCTCAACACCCTCACCTATTCTCTTTTCCTCCTCACTCATCCTGTTCAACCTCACTGGCTTCCTTGCTCCTTAAACACCCCAGGCACCTCCCCACCTCAGGGCCTTTGTACTTGCTGTTCCTTCTGCCTGGAAGGAATGCTCTTCCCACCTGGCTTGGTTCTTTACCTCTTTCAGATTTGGGGTTAAATGTCACCTTCTCAGGGAAGCCAAACTTGACCACACTGTTTAAAATTTCATCCTCCTTCCCCTCCCCAGTACTTCTGCCTACTTTAAGAGAGTTTGGAGAAAGTCCATGGTCTTGGGCTAGGGCTCTCCATTTCCTATGCTCAGCCCCAGGGACTCCAACTGGAAAATCATCGCTGGGGGTGGCCCAGATTGAATTTTCCTTGGTTCAGACCTTATTATCTCTTAGAATCCAACCCCTGCCATTTTCCCACTGCTCAGAGCTAAGCCATCACTCACCACGGAGTAAAACAGCAGAAAAGAGCAATTATTATGCTGTGCAGCAGACCTTTGACTCAGATTAACATCATTGCCTCTTGATTTGATCTTTTTATTTTTCTCTAAACACTTAGGGCATTTTGATTGCAAGCCAGATTCATCTTTGGTGAAAAGTAATATTTTGAAAAACCAGGACTTACTTGATAGTACATGTTTTAAGACATTTTAAGCTGATAAACAGCTAATTGGTTCTGCTGTCCTGTGATTTGCAAAGGGTCAAAATGATTTGTTGTAAATATGCATCTGTATTAACTGCTCAATGCCAGAATCAATTTCCACAGGTGACAGTAGAATTTTGTAATAAATGAGGTGATGGAAGGCACCTCAACAGTTACCCGTGAGTTTCTGAATCACTTTAATTTAGCAGGTAGGTATTATTGTGTTCCAAGGCAGCTATGCATGATACTGAATACCATATGCTGTGGAATACAGAGTGGTGGAAATTCCACTTCCTAAACAATGCAGGTATCCAAATATATACAGAATCCGAAGCACAAAGGATAGAAACAGTGCCTGCCAGATCTGTGCACAATATATCCCACACAACATGTATTTTCTTTTTTCCTTCCCCAAGTTTGCACCCAGGGTATTGAGGGCATTTTTAACTGAGACTGTTAAACTACTCTGGTTCATTTCTGAGGGGGAAAAAAAAGTGATGGACAAACAATGTTGAGATCTTCAAGTCATACTTGCTCAAAATACAGGCTGCTGACTTACCATCCATTGTGGCAGGGATTATAGGATAAATTATTTTAAAAGTAGTTTGTAAGCACATAATGGCAGAACAATGATGGTTAGGGATTAGCACGGATTCACTAAGAGAAACTCAAGGTAATTAAATTACCTGCTCACAAGCAATAAATTCAACGTATATTTATTAAGAATCGACTATGTGCCAGGCTCTTGTTCTAGATTAGTGGTTCAGGGAAATGTGGTGGATAAAGAGTATTTGGATGGCAAAACATATGTGATAGTAGTTCTTACAACATGCAGGTTAAAATGTGGATAGATGGTGTTAAGTCATGCTGCCCCGAGCTCATCTCAGCTGCCCGTTTCTAGCCTACTCAGGCCCAAGGTCACTAAGAACCAGACGTGGTGGTACACTCGTCTATTCCGTGTCTCGTGTGGGTTGGGTGCTCTTCCAAGATGTTTTTGGCCTTGGCTGCTGCATGAGAATCAGGCTGCAGAGCCCTAAGTGTGAGAATTATCCAACCCAGAAAACTTGACTCCTGCCTGACACAGAGTATAAAGCTCAAAGAAGTCAAATGAATGATGTACCCAAGTCTAGTCCTCAGGAAGTGGGACAGCCACGAACATAATGGCACCCTCAAGTCTGCAAACACCCCAAATCCAATGTAGAAGACGCAAGAATCTCCAATAGTCTGCTCACCTGCGTCTAGTTAGACTCTGGAAAAGAAACACTGTTCTTCCAAATGATTGGTGTTGCCTTTTACTTTTTATTTACATTTGATCCAGAGGTGGTGTTTCTTCACAACCTACTGCTGTAACGTCTAAATCTTGCTAGCTTTACCATATCTGTTCCTTGACCTTGCTTTCTGGATGTGGAATAAAAATTGACAAAGGCTGGGTTAATTATTTTTCACAATAGTTCCAGTCGTTGAATGGTTCAGAGCCGGTGACTGACATCAAACTCTCCTGGATATAGGAGTGGGCAGGTTGGAAAAACCCAGCCCACCAGCCCTGGGCAGTGCAGTGTGTGGTGATTAAGGTGAAGCTTCTGGTTCAAGTCCAGCCCTGCCACCACCTAGCAGGTGATCTTTAATTCCCTAAGCCTCAGTCTCCTTATTGGTGGAACAGCCCTGCTAGTTGTACACTGGGCTATTATGAGAATCAGTTGCATCTCTTTATACTAGTGTTTATCCAAGCAAGTAGAGTACAATAATGAAAGACGGCATAGGGCAGAGTTGGAAACCCAGCTCTGCCTCTTACTAACTACATGCCCTCTGCGTCCCCATTCCTTCATCTGTAAAATGGGGATAATAATAATGTCTACCTTATGAATAAGGCACAAGGATTAAATGACGTTTGTCGAGTGCTCACGTAGAACAGTGCTCGGCATAGAGTATGTGTCTGTTAAATAAATAAATAAATGCTCAGGAGTTAGCCCAGAAATGAACGTGCAATCTGCACCAGTAATTGTAGCATGGCACACAGAAGGTGTTCATTAAGTGTCAGCTAGTTATTATTTTACTATTTCCTTGGCACCTCTTCCTCGGGTTCTCATGACCCATTCTCTCTTTCTGCAGCTTCCTTAGATGCAACCCCCAGGATCCATCTTATCATCTCACCTGCTTACCGATCCCAGGAGGAAGGGCAGATCTACCCTGGAAGCAGGCCCTCTTGTGCAAACCCAGGAAGTAGCCCACAGATGATGTAAGGAACTTACTTGTAAGGAACTGTCTTAAGCCAGAGAGCTTCTAGTGCCAGACTTTTCTGTTCATCTGCATTATTTTAGAGCAAGCCTCAGTAGACCATCAAAATGGTATTTAAATCCTGAATTCTTTCTCCTCCTTCATCTCTGTTTTTGTTTCTAGTTTTCTTTTTTTTTTTCTTTTCAGTTTTCACAGGTTCCTCTCTTCCTTGCCCCATAATGTTAATGTTACTTAGGGTTCTGTCAGTTTCCCTCTTTGTGGTCATTGGGGTTTCTGTGGCACTTCTTGTGTGCTTCTACGTCTTCAATTACCATCTATGCTTGGATGATCCTAAGTGTCAACCCAGGTTTCATCTCTGTCCTAAACTCTGTATTAGTGATTCTTAACACTTATGGAGGATGAGACTCTTTCTATAAAAGTGCCCGTTCACATCATATTTTTCATGAAGTTTCACAATCATATGAACCTCATCTGTGGAACTATATGGATGAGTACCTCTGAGTAGACTCCCAATACCAGCCGCCTGTTGTGGACCTCAATTTCTTCACCCTCACCCACCCCGTAACCATGTCTGATAGAGTTTACCTTCAATCTGTCTCTAGGGTCTTTTTTTTTTCATTGTCATCAGAACACAGGTTACCAAAGCTTTCTTCTCTTGTCTACCCCAACAGATATTGTTCCCTGTGTACCTGGCCAGGGGCTGCCTTCCCTAGAGACCATCAGAGGGGAAGATCTCATTGACTTTCTTTCAACCTCTCCATGGCTCAGAAAGAGGACAAGGACTGTCTGGGCAAAGAACTAAGTGAGAGTTCTTCAGGAAAGAAAAGAGAACCCAACAGAATACCTGATCTGAGGAGTCTATGATAAAGGCAAAAGGTATAAGAAAAAAAGAAAGCAATTCAACATTCTTGGGAAAACAAAGGGTACTTCTAGAAATAAAATGTTATTATCGATTCCTGCAATGAGATATAGCAGGGATTGGCTAACTTTACTTTTTCTGTAAAGGGCCAGACAGTAAATATTTTAGCCTTTGCAGATCAAGTAGCAAAATCAAGGATACTATGTAGATATTAATACAACAGTAGAGAAAACAAATTTCCATAGTTTTTAAATTGACAACATTCAGAATTATAGATGCTGAAATTTGAATTTCTTATCATTTTTATGTGTCATGAAATACTTTGAGATGTTATTTAATTTTTTCTACCATTTGAAAACGTACAATATATTCTCAGCTTGTGGGTTGCACAAAAACAGGCAATGGGCCAAATCTGGCCAATGGACTGTAGTTTGCCAACCCCTGAGAGGTAATTACCTATCACAGCGCACACACATCATTAAATTGTCAACTTTTAGAATTTTAGAGACAAAGCATGATGACATATATCCGTTTATTGATAAGTCTCAACTAAGTGGTATATAAACAGGCACTTGTTTTATTTTGGCTTTCAGCTGTGTTATGTCCAATCCCTCATTTTCTTAATGATATCTTGGGCCGATTTCATAACTTTACAGTCACTTTTGGTTGTTAAAACTTCCAATTGCATATCTGATTGCAAAGCTGTATCCCTACTCCTCCCTCTTTTATTTTATTTTTCTCACTGTATTTATTTATTTATTACTCCTCCCTCTCTTAGAAGGGAATACCTTTAATATGTTGTGGCAGAGAACAAGAAGGAAAAAAAAGGCCAGAAGTGCCGCTTCACTTAGCTGGGTGAGGTTGCAAACCGTTACTGTTCATTGCTACTGTTCCTCCAGCTGACGTTAATGGTCAGTTTCTCTGCACACAGGAGTCTATATGTTGACTTTCCGCTGGAGGCACATGCATTTGTTATTGGAGGGCCCTGTGGGGTCTTCCCACTGCAACTTCCTTCCTGATGTGAGGTGCCTGAGTCTGGTCAGTCTTTTCCATCCCACCTTGGCTCCCATCACCGGCAACCCACAGCCCCCATGCTGCTGGGTCTGCAGTTGGCCCATACAGTACCTGTGAACATTTTTACAGGCTCTCCTCCCTTTGGGTGGACTCAGTTCTGGACCAACATGCATGGTTTGGGAAGCGGAGCATGAGCTGATTCTCAGCCCCTGCTTGACCCCTAGGCCAGGTAGCTCTGTGCAAGACAACACCTTCATGGGCTTCCCTGGTGGCGCAGTGGTTGGGAGTCCACCTGCCGATGCAGGGGACACGGGTTCGTGCCCCGGTCCGGGAAGATCCCACATGCTGCGGAGCGGCTGGGCCCGTGAGCCATGGCCGCTGAGCCTGCGCGTCTGGAGCCTGTGCTCCACAACAGCAGAGGCCACAACAGTGAGAGGCCCGCGTACCGCAAAAAAAAAAAAAAAAAGACAACACCTTCATGAACATCATGTAGCCCTGTCTAGGGTCTTCTTGCCTAACAGGCTGCTCTCTTGGGTGGGATACTGACAAAATGGCTCAAGCTCTCAAGTATCCACCATAGATCCACTCAACTCAGAGACCTCTCCATTCTAAACAGGCGGACCTGCTGCCATGCCTTCTCTCAGCCCTGGTCTTGCCTCCCAGCTTCCTTGCTGAAATATGCACATGAGAAGATGAGCAGCTGGGCTGCCTAAGCTAACATCCAATCCAGGAATGAGACGCCAGTCTCTCTTTTCTCCAGCCACCCTCAATCTTTATGAATGATTCTTCTTGGAGCCACAGGTAAACTCACTGAGGAGCTATAAGTAGTGGAAGAAAGGGTAGTGGTATAAGAAAGTGGACTTATCATTTGTCTTAGCAAATGGATCTTGTCTAAAATGCATGAATCAAGGACTACTGGTCAACATATTATTTAGAGGTATGAGGGAATGAAGGAACCACAAGACACAACTAAGAACTAAGGCAGAAAGAGATGAAAGTGCTTGCTACTTTTGCTTCCTCGTTGTATAGGTAAGGAAACTCATGCTCAGAGGTTTAGCAATTTCCAAAGTCTTGTAGACAGTAAATGGCAGATTCAGGTAAGAACCCAGTTCCACCTGACCTCAAAGCCCATCCTACTATCTGATATTCTTTGTGGCCGCACATAAATTGTTAAAGGCCCATTTGCTCCTACACTGAAAAAGTAGACTCTGGCAGGGTCATGGGATGAAGGAAAAGGAAAACGACCTTGGAGTTTTGTAGGCTTTTTTTAACCTTAGAAACCCACATGTCGGAGTATAATGTTCAAATCGTTAAAAACATAATTCTCATAAAATACACAGCGAGCTTATGTCAAGTTTTATTCATCAGTGAGGGAACCAGCAGAATGACAAAGCTGGCTCAAAGGAAGATGTTATGTACTTTTTTTTCAAAGAAAAAAATCTGAGGGTCTTCCCTGGTGAGTCAGTGGTTAAGAATCCATCTGCCAATGCAGGGGACATGGGTTCGAGCCCTGGTCCAGAAAGATCCTACATGCCGCGGAGCAACTAAGCCCATGCGCCACAACTAATGAGTCTGCGCTCTAGAGCCTGCAAGCCACAACTGCTGAGCCCGTGTGCCACAACTACTGAAGCCCGCGCTCCTAGAGCCCGTGCTCCGCAACAAGAGAAGCCTGAGAAGCCTGCGTACCGCAACGAAGAGTAGCCCCCCACTCGCCACAGCTAGAGAAAGCCCACGCAACAAAGGCCTAACGTAGCCAAAGATAAATAAAATTAAATCTTAAAAAAAAATCTGAAATAATATCGTTATGTTATATGTAAAACTGATTAATGTACTAGAGGGTGAGCAATAGTCCACAACATTTGAGGTTATCTCCTCTAATGAACAGAAATCATTTGTACCTCTACTGAACTAAAAAATATATGTGCATCTTACCAAGTTTTCGACAAGTAAACATCTAACTATACAACTGGGCCTGAATCTATAATAAAAGCTAAGTCAAACAAAGGTACATTCCCCCGGAGAATTAGATGACCACTTAAGTAAGATTGTTAGATACTGCTCTATGACATTAAACATTAAAAGGACACACTCATCTTTTTGCCTGATTCTTGTTTTATTTTTTTCTTGATGTGTGCTGGTTACCCACACCAATCATCCATGCTAATAGCTTACATTAGTCACCCAACCTTGGATTGCCCGTCATTTGCCTTTATTCCAATCCAGAGATAACATCTCAAATAATTAAGCAAAAAAAAAAAAAAAGTATTTCCAAGCTATCTACTTTCTAAGATGGGTAGAATCCTAGGGTCAGAAGGCTGGGTTTGAGGTAGAAAAAAGAGGAATGCTTTCCATCAAGGATGACGCAACTAAGAGTAAGATTCAAAACTATTTAACCACAAGTAGGACACAGATGAGCCAATTAGAATGGATGCTTCCATAGGGCTGGAACATGATCGTGATGGCCCTGCTGGGCCAGGTTTTAACCTCTTACTTGGTGGATCTAGTGGATGTTTGAGAGGTTCCATGAAGGGCTTAGGGCTAGTGGTGGGGGTTTGGTGAGGGACTTGGACCAGTTGTTGTTTATCAACAGGGAGGGAAGTATTTCAACATTTTAACAAACTGTATGGCTATACAAACATGTTCTGGCTGAATATTAGTCATGCTCACACCTCAACCTCTGCCACCTTCCCCATCCTGACTTGCCCCCAAACACAGTCATGGTCAGTCTCCCCCATCCTGTCTTAAGACTTCAGCCCATTTCTCTCTTCTATCTGCCTCATGGGCTTTAGGGTCAAGGTAGAAGAGTGGAGAGAAAGGAATAAGGAGAAGGTCAGGAGTAGGGAAGAGAGTTAGAGTGTTCTAATGCATTCTGCACCCACGTCCAAGGGAAGGTGCAGCATTAAATCTAGGACAGGGGGAGCAGAAGTGACTACTTGGTATTGTTTCTAAGCTCTAGGGATATAGTAGTGCCCCAAACAGACAAGGATCCCTGTACTTATGGAGTTTATATTCTGCTGGGGGCAGATAGGAGATGTGAAAATTATGAGTTAATATGTGTGAAAGCACCTAGCATGGGCTTGGCACATAGAAAATACTTATGTCCTTATCCCAGCCTTGTCCTCAGCTGCGCCTTTGAAGCTTCCCTGAAGGCTTCTGAACACATAAATAAAGCTGGAACCCCATCTGGCTGAAAAAGTCAACCATCTGGAGATTTGGAAATATGGGGGAATTTCTAATGACTGGCTAATTTTTTTTTCAGTTTTTCAGCCAGATGTTTGATGTCATCCAGGCCCATCTGTAGCAGAAATAGCAGTTTATTGAACCTCTTTTTCATAATTTTAAGTTCCCTGTCCTAAAATCCTAAGTGGGCTTTCTTTTCTTAGTAGGCAACTTTTTAATGAATTGAATAAGTGATTATTGACTAATAAAGAGCAATTCAGGGATCAAAAATGAAAATATCAGAAATTTGGATTTAAAGGGGCTTTTAGATAATTTTCAGGGCTCAAAAGGCAGCCCATGGGTCAAATTCAGCCGTAAAGTGAGTTTGGCTTGGCTGGCACTGCATGTTTAAAAAGTTAAACTAGTTGCCCACATTTTAAAAATCAGGAGATTTAACATCTAGCTTTTTAAAATTTGGAATATTGGGCCAAGTTTGGTATACATTTCCCCAGAGTAAAGATCGACTCAAGCCACACAGTAATTATTTCCGATGTGCCACAGTCCGCACCACTCTCTGTTGCCCACACACTGAGACCAAGTTTCAGTTACCTTATATCTTCTCAAACACACTCTTACTCCTTCCCCCATCCCAACATAACTGAGGTAAGAGGACTGTGAAATGTTTGTTTCACACTTTACATTACCTGCCAAGTCCACAGGGACCTTTGGATTTGTTACTTCCTAATCTTATCTGAAGCTCTCATTTTAGAACTGGGTAAACTGAGGTCCAAAGGAGGAAATAACGTACACAATTCACATAGCTATCAGTGACAGAAATGTGATTAGCACCCAGGGTTCCTTGCTACTAGGCCAGTGGTCTTTCCATGATCTAAACACATCACTTTGATTATAACTAGGACTTCAAGAGGTTTCTTAATGAGAGAATCACATATTGAACATGTTCTCATTCAAATTCACACACCACCATTGAAAGCACGCAGCAGGTAGGGGCACTGCTTTGTGAATGCCTTGTGTGCTTTCCAGCTAACGAGTCAGGCATTCGTTCTGGCTTCTCATTGTGGGTGTCTCTACATAGGTCGATTGTGTTTTCATTCAAAGAGTGTCCTTTGCTGCTTCTGAGTTTTTGCCTGTCTGGTGGCTCCTGCCCCCCTGCAGAGGCTGCACAGGCATGCTGAGTGTTCTGGGATCTGGGACTTCTGAATGGAAAAACCCATGTGTCAGGGCATTCTCACAAGCTAATATTTGTACCAGTAGCAACCTATCCACTAGTGCATGAATTAATGCTCCCTAGCAAGTGTTCAGTGAAGCAACATGGCTTAGGTGAAGTAGTGTCTGCTGAGTGTAGGTATGTGACCTTGGGCAAGTTACATAACTTCTCCTGGCCTCAGTTTTCTCATCTGTAAAATGAGGCTAATACTTTTACCTGCATCATTGAACGCCTTTGAAGATGAAAGTTATTTTTTCAAAATTCTTAGCACAATCCTAGCACATAATAAGTGCTAAATATAAATGACTTTCTGGTGAGTTATAGAAATGAAAACTGGAAATATCTCTTCTCTCACTTGAGAGACGTGATCCTTCCTAACACACATGGTCATTCCCAGACCCATTGTAAATGCTCAGCATGTGTTGCCTTTAATATTGTAATTGCTTGGAGGAATTTTAGAAAATTAAGATTCCAAGTGATCCACCACTGACCCATGGAGGCAAAGAACCTAGTTGTGGGGGCCTGATAATCTATTTTTTAAATCTCCCCATATGATTCTGTTGACTAGTTAAGACTGGAAACAACTGATGTAGTTTTCTTATACTTGAATATCTTTGGTGGTAGACAACTCATAACTTCTGAAAGCTCCCCATGCCATATTAGATAGTTACTTATATTGAGGTAAACCCTGTTTTCTTCTAGCTCCACTTCTAAGCCCTTGAGGCCACATAGAACATTTTGAATCTTTTTTCCATATGACGGCCCCTCAGATATTTGCAGACAGCTGTCATGTCCCTTTGGAGCATTCTCTTCTTTTGTATGAAATAGCCACATTTTCTCATGACTCTTAAAAAAGTATGGATGCCCGCCCCCACCGCCCCAGTTATCCTTTAACACTTAAAGGACCAGAAAAATGAGGATGCTAAGGCTTTGGGAGACAGGACATACTGAGCAGGAGATGGCTGTACACCTTCATTCCAGCAGAGGATGGATGCTGCCTACTGCATGTGTCTTCCCATGCAGAAAGCAGAGGTTCCTGCAAATTCCTTGAACACTTGATATGTTCATTACATGAAGGAAAATCTTGGCTTCAGATTTCAGCCAGGCCTATCTAGGTGTTGAGTGTATGGGTGTACACATAGCTAAAATTTTATTGTGATTCATTAAAGTTTATGCATCTTACTGTATTAATACTTCGAAATGTAAAAAAAAAAAAAATAGCTGGGCCAAATTGCATGGAGACTGCAGGAAATTTTCTCAGAAGAATTCACCTGACCAAGAACATACCTTAGATTAATCTAATTTCTTCTTGATTCAAATTCTCACTTCTCCCACTAAGCCCACAGAATACCTGGGTGGGGTTCCAATTCCTTGTACAAACTGTGGGTGTAGGAGATGATGTTGGAGAAAAGAGAAACCATCAGTTGAGAAATTCTGAGCAAGGATTCAGGAATTTCAGGCCCTAAGAGGGGAGGTCAAAATTGGTGATTAGTTTTGAATTCCCAGGTTTAGGTCAAGGGGGCAGAAGAACTGGGAATAACTGACACTTGATCTACGTATGTGCCATTTCTGGATTGGGAGGCACCTCAGATTTTTTATGCCAACCCTGGAACCATGTAAGCATCGAAACATCCACCAAATCTCAACTTTATAAATGATGACTCAATTCTTTATTGTTAACATAGGAAAGGGAATTATGATATTTCCTTAAGGTAAATGACTTCACCATATCTGAGCACAAATAATCACAGATATTAGATTTTTGTCAATGTTTAGAAAAGAATTTCCATCACTACCTTGTATACAATGAGAGCTTTGCATAGTGCTAATTCATGACCACCTATTCCAAATTAATTGTTTACCAGACTAATATACTGAGGGTTGGATGGGTAAATGTCTTAGCCAAGGTCACACAGATAGTTTGCAGCATTACCCAGGTCTTCAGACATCAAATACAGTAATCCTTGTTGCATTTAAAGTAGTCCTTTCCTACCTGGGCTTCCCACCAGTTGCAAATTTGCAATGGAAAGAGAATCAACTCTAGTAGTGCTACAGTCAGGAGAGCAGTTGTTCAGAGTGTCAGAACATGGGAGGAAGGCCAGGCAGTGATGCAACATTACACTAGCAAGTGATGTAATAGCATGATTTCCTAAGCAATTTACATAAATGCAACTTCTCAAGAAGCCCTGACGAATGCCAGCCAGTAGGAATGCAGGCATGGAGAACCAATGGCAGGCAGGGGAGGAGAGCACATAGGAAACACAGATTTCCTTGCTCATCACTATGACAAGCTTCACAGATCCCTCAGAAGCCTGAGAAAACTCCCTTCTGCCCCTCTAATCCAGGGCCTTCCCTCAGGCACATAGGCTCTAAAGAGATCTGGTTTCCTTCTCTATTTTTCTGTTTACTCCTACTGACATGCAGGCATTGCCCAATGATGCTAGGAGTGACTCCTGGTGTACTGGAAGCAAGTTTAGTAGTGAGACAGGCTACCTAAGAGCTTGACATTCTAAAATTGGTCTGTCCTCTTCATTATAATTTAGAATGAATCCTCAATTTTTTGAATGAGAAGTGGTATGCTGTGATTCTCAGAGAATCAATCTTATGCAAATGTCATAGAGATATATTTGTTGGGTTTGCAGATGCTTTAGGAAAGAAGACAGGTGGACACCAAATACCAAGACTTCAGTTTTGGTTTTTCATCCCAAATGGAGATGTATTAATAAGTGTGTGTGTGTGTGTGTGTGTGTGTGTGTGTGTGTGTGTGTTTAGAGGTTCATATGTGTTAGTCTGGAACTTGTTGGCAATGGAAGTTCATGAAAATATCTAGTTAGACCAAACTCAGAAGAAACTGATAAGACTATGTTGAGAAGGAAATAGCGCAGAGTGTGCCAGGCTAGGTCAGAATCTCTCTCTCTCTCTCTCTCTCTCTCTCTCTCTCTCTCCCCCCTCCCCCTTCCCTCCTTTTCTCTTCCTTCACCTCTCCCCCACTGAAATGCAACTTAAGCAGAGCCAAAGACCCCATCTCAAGCCAGAGATCAAAGCAAAGCAGTTCACAATATACCCAGAGATTTTAGATATGAAGACATTTTCTCCACTGCAGAAGCTGCCTAGAGTGCCACAAAATCTCATCTCATGAAGCTTATACCAAAAACAATCAACAAGACCCAACCCTTTTATCCCACACAGGATTAGTCTTGCTTGGAACAATCTGGACGTCTGCACATTCTCGGCAATAATTTGAACTATCTCTCTTTCCCCATCACTGCCTCCATCTCCCCAACGACACATTGGAATAGCAGAATATCAGAAACTGGATTATTTAGGGCCATTGAGAGGAATTTGTAAATACCTTCTAGGCAGCAGGTCCTCCACAGCCCTGAATGGGTCATTACTTCTTCATTCTTCCTGCTGGTTTCATTATCACTTGTAGATTTAGTCCTGCACACACCTCTGGAATATAACCAGTAGTCCGTGCCCACTGCAATGGTCATTAAACTAAAAGCTGCGAAGGCTCCCACAGTAGTGATCAACATCTGGATTCCTCTGTCACACATCCTCATACTTCTTCATGGTACTCTAGATGGCTGGGGGTTGGAGAGGGAGGTTCAATGCCAGAGGGGAAAATCGCTCTGCAGCTGGGTAACCTAGGACAGGCCCTTCCAAAAATTCAGGTCTCCTTGTGTCAGCATCCACAGGGACTTTGGGAAAGCTGGGATTTCCTGTCTGGAGCTCTCTCCAGTTCCCTGGGTCGCCTATGGCCCTCGGAAGGGTGCAGGCTCCAGGAGGTTGGTCCACATCACTGCTGCCTTCTGAGGGTCCCTGGGTTCCTTTCATTCCTCAGGAGCTTGGTGAGCATGAGGGTCCGTGCAGGGCATGGCTCTGGAGCCTGGAGCTGCCAGCTCGGTTTGAGATGCGCCTGGTTCCTCACAGCCCCGGGAGACTCAAGGCAAAGAAATCCAGAGAGGTCTGTGTGTGTGTGTGTGTGTGTGCGTGCGTGCGTGTGTGTGCGAGCGCGTGTGCTGGGGGTGAGGGCGGATGGCAAAAAATAGCGCTGCTGGGAGGCGAGTCTCTGAGAAGAGTGTTCATTGCTTCCCCAGCCTCCCAGGAAAGCTCTCCGCCAGCTCCCGACACCCCCGCTCAAACTGGAGAAAAGACAGTCCCGGGGCGGGGGCCGAGAGGTTGCATTGGAGGGCAAAGGTCTGCGGTGCTGAAGGGACAGCTCCCCGCCTGTTGCCCCGCCTCCGCCTTCTTAACGCCCAGTTTTAAGCCCGTGGTGCTGAAGGGACAGCTCCTCCGCTGCGGCTGCACCCTCCGCCTTTCCAGCGCCCGGGCTAGAGACCTGGGGTACTGAAGGGTCTGTCTTCTCCCCGCCCTTCCCAGGCCAGCCAGCCTGCTCGGCTCTGCCTAGTCAACCCACGCTCCGCGCAAAGTTTCGGGAGACCAGGGCAGTCAGCGCCCCGGCTCCGTAGCGCTGCAGCACGACCCTGATCCTCCTCTCCCGCTCCCGGAAGGGTTAAGGAAAGGGGAAAGGGAAAGGAGCCCGCAGCGCACTCTGGCGCTCTCGCCGCCCCCACCCGACGACGGGGAAGACCGAGTCTTCTTAAAGGGGCCAGCGATTCCGGGCGACGGTTCTATGGCTCACTTGGGCGGGCAAAAAGTGTTGTCATAGGCACATCTGTGGATAGTCTGTCTCAATTTGGTTCCCCAGAAAACAAACCAATATGTCTACCCTCCTTTCTCTGGAGCTCTGGTTTACACTGGAGACAACGTGCTCAGACCAGACCCGGAACTGTTCATATACATATGATCATGTATTACTAAAAGACAGAAGGAGCTAGAAGTGTGTAGACTCTCTTATATACATATTAGGGATTTGGGCCGAGGGGGTGTGAGATTGTGGTCTCTGAAAACACATATATTTTAACAACCCTACATTTTGGGGTTGGCAGTGGTGATGGATTCAAGGAGGGAGAGTCGCTGAAAATGTCAGATTCTCTTCAAAGGTCCCTGGGATGTCCATTTGTTAACATCCTTGTCTAAGTTAGACCAGGAGGCAGGTGAAGTTGGGTTTGCTTTCCTTGTTAGTCCAAAGTGCAAATGTCAGTTCATACCTGAAAGCTAGTGAGATGCTTCCTTAGAAATAGCCAATGTTGCAATGTTGCAAAGGATCAGCATTTAATTTAACTAGCTTTTTGTTACTATGTATTCTGAGCACACCTAATACACTAAGGACAGTCCACAGAATGCCCTCATTATTTTCTTTCCTTTGGCATGATGGTACAGATACCCAGAGGTCAGGTGTTTGGAATTGAGGCTGCTTGGGTTGTTCCTGCCGTCCCCGAGATGTGTTCATAACCAACTGTCATATTTGAATGTTATTTAACTGGACAAAAAAGATAATGGTGCCATCTCTGGCTCTCCATCTGAGAGCTTCTATCTAGGTGAATGAGTTAGCAGCAATGCATGGAAGAGTTCTCAAATGCAGCTCACAACTGCTTGGTGACTCTGCTACTTTTTACTTTTTTTTTTTTTTGGTTTTGTTTTTGGTCTCAAGTTCACTTAAAGGCTTGGTTCTTGGTGTTAGATATACCTGCGCAGGCATGTGTATGTTTGAATATATAGTCATCATGTGACTGTGTTTGAATGTTTACCTGTGCCGTGTTCAATTTAGTTATGAGTTCTGAATGACTGGGAATTTGTTGTAGAAGTAAAGCAGGTATGTAAAGATATGTCTGTACCTGCTTGCAGTTTGCTGCAAGCAAACTGCAGTAAGCCTGTTTGCTGCAAATGCATAGCTGTGTGCATTTGTGGGCAGGAAATAGAAATACTGAAATTTTGCCACATAACCAAAATAGAACAGATAAACTTGGGGCCAAGACCACAGCTAGTCATATCCCAGAAGAATGATAGGAGGTAATGGGGGAAGATGTACAAGGCCTTCTGTAAGTTACTTATTGTTTTTTCTTTCCTGAAAAGAAAAATTGCTTCTCAGTAAATATCCTTTTTTAAAAAAAAAAAAAAAAAAAGGAAAAAGCCATATGTAACATGGAGGTGAAGCTGGTCTTTCCTGAGAAGGGTTACTAAATTAGTGAAATTTTCTTTCCCCATCTCTAACTTAAATAACATGAAGTAATTAATAATGACCAAAGCAGCTGTTCCAGGATCTGTTTGTTTCTTCTCTTCTTCTGATAAGAGTGAGAAAGGTCTTTTCCCAAAACAAGATCATGTGATTGGAAAGTCAATGGGCTTTGGGCTTTGGAAGAGTGTGCTCCAATCACTCCATTCACCAGACGCACAGTAAAACAAAAGCAGCCCCCGCTCTATCTCCTTGGTCTGTAATATAAGCCCAGGTAGACAAGGTATGGTTCCCAGAAGGTCCAGAAGAAAGGAATCAGGTATCCAGGTAGACAGTGTGGGGTTGGGGAGAAGGGACAGGAACTCAGGCAGTTGAAGGGGACAGTCATGGGTCAGGATGTGAACAATTTTTCTGAAGGAGAGAAAGGGATCAACATAACAAGAATGAAACTTTATACTGAGCCTCTGGCTTGGATTGGCAGGATTATCCTTTACAACCCCTGCCCAGGGCCAAAGCTGATCACAGAGAATGGGAAGACCTGAACCTGCATCTGGAGAGAGTCAGAACACCTGACTGGAGTGGAAGTGCAGAGACAGGGAAGCCGTCAGTTAGTTCCTGATGATGCCTCCCCAGTTACTAGGGGGTGACCTCATCCTTTCATTCAATTGAATGTGTGGGTGTGTGTACATGTGTGCGTAGAATAGACGTCTAAGCCTAGATGTAATTGCTCATTTTCACCACTAGAGGGCTCTTTCACCAGATCCATAAGGGACCCAAGAGATTGAAAGCACATCTTTCCTTATAATGATGGAGCCAGGCTCTTTCTCTGTGTTTGCAGATGACCTTCTTTGATCCTACTAATGGTGCAGGAGACTGGGAGGCACTTAAGCAGTTTGAAACTGATGTTTGATTCTCTTATTAAGGCTACTTTCCACCCCTCCTCCATTGGATTCTTAGGTAGTAGAGTAGCTGGCAAGGTGGATTTGTGCTTTTTTCTGTTCATCCTCTCATAGGTCGGAACTACCCTCACGTCAGAAGGAGTCAGTGCCCCTGAAAGTGGCTGTGTCATTTAGGAAGGAGTACCGGCAGCTGATTCAATTCAATAAATGCTCTGTGTGAGTGCCTACTATGTACAAAGCATTCTGCTTAGCAGTTTGGAGAATACACAGATATAGTTCCTACCCTCCAAGGAGCCCATTACATAGTAGGGGATATTTTGTTAGTACATTTTGGCTGTAAATAGCGGAAACTCACTGGAGCTAGTTTAAGAAATTGGGGTTTTGGTATAAGGATGTGGTGCTGTTTCAAGAAACCTTCAAGCAAAGTCCTCAGCAAGGAGCTGAAACAAGGGGAAAAAAGCCATCAGGAGTCTTGACAGTCACTCTATTTTTCATCTCTGCCTTTTTCCATATTTTTAGTTGAAAAAGATTGTTTTGCCTTCTCTACTTGTTGATCTTCAAGATGGAAGCTAGATTTTGAGGTTTTATGTCTCCTCTATCCAAGAGATCCACCCAGATTCAACTGGGCAGTTTTAGCCTCAATTTAAAATTTCCAGGGGAGACAAACTGATTGTGTCATGTGCCACTTCCTGGCCCATACTGCTGTGGTCATAGAGATAGGGTCGTGTAGTATATACATGGCTGTTGGGACCAGCCTCTGTGAGTTGAGGGAGGGAGAACAGTTCTCAAAGTAGGAGGAATGTTCGAGACATCTCAGAAGACTGCTATGAAAAGTCTATGTGATTCACTTTTGGAGCCACTCTGATGATGCCCAGGGACTCAGCAGTAAAACATGATCATGAATGAGAGACCACGTGGGAGGGCTCTGAAGAGACTGGAGTCTCTGCTAGAGGTAGAACTGGGCTGGGAACCAGCTTCACCTTTGTCTATGCTCTTCTTCCAAGGAACATAAGTTGAAAGAGAAAAACTCTTCTGCTGTAAAGTCACCCACATGAGTGTAAGTTAAGGAGATGGTGAAGACCAAGCAGACACAGACCGAGGGTGTACTGTTTGCCATCCCGTAATTCCCCCTTGACTGTGTTCTCACACAGTCTAGTTATTAGTTTTCTACTCTTAGACTCAACCTATAGAAAAAGCATTGAAAATGAAATATGGTTATAAAACATATCCTCATCTTATTACTTAAAATTTAGCCTTACTGAATTTCTTTCAGTAACCGAAATCCCCTATTCTCCCTGTCACACCCAAATACTTGAAAGTTAGGTCCCTACTGTCTACAACAGTGATAGGAGTTGGATGGTTGAAGGAGGGGAGGAATGGTAGGAATGCAACATCCCGATATTACAAAGACAACAGCCAAGAGATACTGTCTATAGTCGATGAAAGCACTAGAGGCTTGTTATTGAAAGTTACAAAGATAACCAGTAGAGGAACCATAAATATCCAACAACTGTATTTGGAGTGAAATAAGTTAAACTAAGACAGAAATGGCTAACTGAGGTAACTTTTGGGGAGAGGGGCTGGAGTGGGATGAGGAACTGCTTTTCATGACAGCCCCTTTGATCCTATTTGATTTTTTAAAAAATCTTGTGCATATATACTTTGATAAATGTTTAAAGTCAATTAAAAAATAAATGAAAACAGTAAGCAACATGCCACCTGTCCATCTTTCCAGCCACCTCCTGCCTTATCAGTATAGAAATGCCAGGTGTTTCCTATGATTCATCCATCCATTCCCTGTGCCTGGAATGCTCTCCCCTGAGATATCCTTCTCATAAGAAAACATTTATTTTGAAATAATTTTGAATTTACCCAGATGTTCTTTCTCATGATTCAATCCCTCGCTTCATTCATATCTCGGCTCTAATGTCGCCTTCTCAGAGAATCCTTCTTTAACCGCTCTAAAATAACACCTCGGACTTCTCTCTGTCCTCTCCCTCTTCTTTGCTTTTCTCCATAGCATTTATCAATATCTGACATCATCCTATGTACATATATACCTATGTACACATGTATGTATGTGTGCCTGTGTGTTTATTGCCACGTCCCCAACTAGGGCAAGAGAATTCACATCTAAATTACAAGACATTGTTCTTGATCACTTGGAACACTCAGTCTGATGGAGAGAACAGAGATAATTGAACAAATAAGAAAAATTCTAGTAGATGCTGCTAGTATCCCATAGATGCCTGGATCCCCTTTGCTAGGTTGGTGCTAGGTATTTGCAGCACCAACCTTCCCACCCCCTCTGCCAGCCCTTGGTTGCCCCTTCTTGGGAGAATTGCTCTCAGCTGATAGGAGCTGCCTCACCCAAGGGATCCCTCCCGCAAGGGACAGCCTACCGTCAATGAGTGCTGATACAGAGATGCAAAAATCTTCCCTCTTGCCAGAGGCAGGGACAATTCTGTGGTGCAATTTATGCTCCAGAGTCCTCCATGGATCAGGCCAAGGCTAGATCTTACCTGGGACCACATCCTTATTTGACTTTGGCCCCTTCCCCTGTGGTTCTCAAACTTAAGTGTGCATCAGCATCACTTAAAGGGCTGGTTAAACAACAGCTTACTTGTTCCATTCCCAGAGTTTCTAGGCTGGTTCTGGGAGTTTCTCACTTCTAGCAAGGTCCCTGGCAAAGCTAATGCTGCTTGCTCCTCTGGGAGGTCACAGGTGGAGACTCACTGCCCTTCGTTATGCTTGTTCCCATACTCCCTTACAGGTTTTTCCTAAAGATCACTCCTTCTAGAAGTTACATGTTCCGGACTCCCTGCCTCAGGCTCTGCTTCTAGGGAATGCTACCTAAAATATCATGGAGGTCTGGTAAGTACTCGTGAGGGACAATTCATATCACTGGGGGTGATCAAGAAAGGCTTCACAGAGGAAGTTCCATTTTAACTGAACCCTTAAGGACGAGTAGCCAAGTAAGGATGAGGGAAAACTGTGTTGCAGGCGGTTGGACCAGTACATGCAAAGCCCTGGTACGTGATGAGCTTGAGGGAATGACGGTAGCTTAGTATGGCTGGAGTGTGATGTGGGGTTAGTGTCGCAGATTTTCGTGCTTGCATATTATGTCTAGATGAGATGTTTGTCCACGAATACTCTTCCAGAAAATATTCGAAGCTTATTAGATTTTGGAGGAACTATTTTGCCAAATATGACCCAAACTTGGGTAGCAACCTGTGACTATGACACCTCTAAACAGGTAAACCCCTGAAAGATTCTTGAGCCCAAGAGGAAGGCTGTTCTCCCCCAGTTCCACCTCAGATGGATCCAGGGAGAGAGATGGACAAAGAAGAATCTTCCAGAGGGCAGAGAGAAGATGATGGAAAATAATAGATAAGGGAGTTCCTCCTTGCTAGCCAGGAAACTTCTTCCATTCCCAGGGAAGAGAAATTTTGTTATTCCTGCTCAGTTGGGTTGGATAATTTCTATGAACCTGTGGATGCTCTGTGTAGCTCAGTCTCTGCATTTAAAAGAAGCTCTTAATGGTTATCTGGTTCCATCTGCCCAGTTGAATAATGGGTGTGCTGGTAGCAAGTATGTTATCTTTTAGTTTAGACCAAAATAAGACACACCCAGACCTGATGAAGAGGACTACACATTGTTCAGAAAGCTTACCCTCTCAGGGGATGTCTTGGGATTGTTTCCTTTGGGAAAAGGTGAGTGTGTTCTACGTATGGAAAGACTTTTGCTGGCAAAGGGGTGGACTGTTGCAGAGGCTGCTAGTGGCTTCCCTAATGACCTTTCTGCATTTCTTTTTAACTAATAAAACTCCAGTTGTAGTTGGGGATGCTCTTTGTCTACTTGAAAGAAAATTACACCTTTCAGTTTTCCGTGAAGAGAATGGTGGCCCTGTCACAAAATTCTGACCAATAAAATGTAATTAAAAGTTGTTTTGTGGACAATAGCCAGAAGGTGCAAACAACCCAAGTGTCCGTCAACCGATGAACGGATAAACTTATGTGTTCTATACATACAATGGAATATTTTTCCGTCAGAAAAAGAAATGAGGTTTGGATACATGCGACAACATGATTGAACCTTGAAGACATTTTGCTTAGCAAAATCAGCCAGACACAAAAGGACAAATATCATATCATTCCACTTATAAGAAGTCTCTAGAATAGGCAGATTCATAGAGACAGAAAGTAGATTAGAGGTTATCAGGGGCCGAGAGGAGAGGGGGATGGAGAGTTATTGCTTAATGGTTAAGGAACTGTTTTGTGTGATGAGAAGTTTTAAAAAGAGAGAGTGGTGATGGTTACCTAACATTGTGGATGAAATTAAATTGTACCCTGAAAATGGCAAATTTTATGTTACATAAATTTTACCACAATTTTTAAAGTGGGGGAAAAAAGAGTTGTGTGTGGTGTGTAAAATCTCCTTCAACGGGGCTGGTGGTCAGACTTTGATAACCCACAGTGTGTTGCCCTTACCTTCTCTTTCTTCCTGCTAGGAACTGGAACTCTGCACCAGAGGTCAACCAGCTGACTTGTTACCATAACATGACAAGCACATTTTTAAGATAGCTGAAAATAAAATAAAATTGGAGAAGCCTGGGTCCCTACTAGCATTATGGAGCCACCATCCAAAGCCAGGATTGATTATCTCCAAAATCATTATTACATGACAAAAATAGACTCCTTAATTTATTTCCCCCCTTTTCAATTTTAGCAGTTGAAAGCGCACTTGACTCTCGACCAATGGAGGGGCTGGGGCGCCACCACTCCACTCAGTCAAAAATCCACGATTAACTTATAGTCTGCCCTCCTACACGTAGATGCAGCTCCTCTGTATCCGACGTTCTGGTTCTGCATCCGCAGATTCCACCAACTGCAAGTCGTATAGTACTGTAGCCTTTACTATTGAAAAAAGTCCCCACGTAAGTGGAACAGTGCCGTTCAAACCCTGTTGCTCAAGAACCAATGGTAATTCCTAATTTGTACAGATGAAGAGAAGTGGAATTAGATAGTCTATTGGTCATGAAGCTTCTTTTTAAAAAATATTTTATTGAAGGATAGTTGATTTACAATGTTATGTTAATTTCTGCTGTATAGCAAAATAATTCAGTTATATATATATATGTGTGTGTATATATATTCTTTTTCATATCCTTTTCCATTATGGTTTATCACAGGATCTTGAATATAGGTCCCTGTGCTATACAGCAGGACCTTGTTGTTTATCCATCCTGTATAGAATAGTTTGCATCTGCTAATTCCAAACTCCCAGTCCTTCCCTCTCCCACCCCCCGGCCATGAAGCTTCTAGTCAGAGCTGACAGAAACCCAACTCAAAGGGTATACAACAAGCAAAAGCAATCAGTCAGTGCCTGTGATTTAAAAGTACAAAAGTAGATAAGCTCATGAGCAACTGGATCCAGGGCTTCCAACAATGGCATGCAGGATCTGCCTCTCCATCTCAGCCCTGGCTCCATCTCCACCAGCTCCATCTTCAGCCTGGCTCTCTTCTCAAGTACCAAGAACTCCTGTTCTGCATTCTACCAGTTGAGCCACCTTAGAAGAAAGAGGATATGTCTCCATCAAGAGTTACAACAAATGTCTTGGGGATGGTTTCTCATTGACCCATTTGGTTCAGACCTACCTGAGTCAATCGTGGTGGCCAGGAAATGGGATTCACTGACTTTCGGGTCTGTGCTATCATTCTGTCTCCAGACACAGAGGGAGGAAGATCAGCCTTACCGTAATCCGCGTGAACTGAGAGTGGGTAAAGGGCTGATTCTTTGAGGAATTTGAGGGTGATGTTACCAGAGGAAGGAAGAAGAAAATGAGATGTTCACTGTGCACTGCAGATAGGTCGATGCCATATGCCGCAGGGCCTTTTCTCCATGCTAGATCATTCAACAAATATCTATCAAGACCCACTTGTTTACCAGGCCCTGCTGTAGGCATTGAGGATGCCGTAGTGAGCAACACAGATTCCCTGCACCTAAGGAACTTGATGAGGGAGTTACCAAACAAACAAAAAAAAATGCAAGTAATGATGAATGCTGTGAAGAAAAGAAAATGAAATCAAGTAATTCGATAGGATAACAGCAGTGTTGGCAATGGAAGAAGGACTGCTTTAGGGAGCACAGTCAAGGAGGGCATTCTGAGGAGGTGATTCTGAGCTGAAAAAAGTCAAAGGTGGAGGAGGAGTTAGCTCGAAGAAGATCTAGGGAAAGTATTCCCAGCGGAAGGATCACCAAGTGCAGAAGCCCTGAAATGAGAATGAATGTGTCCTTGTTGAAGGTCAGAATGGATACTGTGGCAGGAGTCTCGTGAACAAGAGGAAAAATGACAGCCAAGGAGGTCAGGGCGGTAGGCTGGGGCTAGATTACATAGAGCAAGTGTGCCAGGGTAAACAGTTTGGGTATTCTTTAACAACGTACAGCCATTGCACAAGTTAAGCAGCAGGGTAACATGACCTGACCTATACTTTGGAAATTTCACTCTAGAAATAGACTCCACCGACAAGAGCGAAAAACCAGGAGCTGAATCAGGAGGCTACTGCATTTGCTTGGGCTAGAGACATGGACGTCCTAGACTAGGGTTGTTAGGGAATATGACTTTTTTCCTGAGGGTGGTGGGGAACAGTGAGAGGTTTTAGCAGGAAGTGAAGTGATCAGATTTGTAATTTTTTAGTGGTACATCAGAGCCTTTGTTCTGCTCCTCTAATTCTGAACAGATTTGTGGGACAGAAGCTTAAATCTACGGAAACACCAAAAACTGTACTTGGGGCATGGCCGAAAGTATGGGGTTTGGAGTCAGTGAAACCTGGATTCAAGTCCTAATTGCATCACTTGCTGTGTGACCTTGAGAAAATTACCTAATCCTTCTTTGCCTCTCTTTCTTCATAAACAAAATAATAGGACCTATTTCTAAGGTCGATGGGACCTCCTTATCGTATAATGAGGATTACATATGATAATTCACACAAGTGCTTTACACGGTGCCTGACACATATGAAGTCCTCAATAAATGTCAGCTGCAGCTATAAATAAAATGATGCCAAAGAAGCCAGCTCTCTTAATGAGATTTGTTTTAATCTGCCAACTTCAGAATAACAAACAGCTGACTATTACGTGGTCCATCACTTTCCGTAGGACTTGTGCACCAGGAAATCAAAATGACCCAAGAGGCAGTTAGAGATTCAAAAGGTGTCTTTATTGAGAGATGAGATAAACACCTCAATAGTCAACTAAGAGGCTTAAAACCACTTTGGAAACCTTCCTAAATTCAGTAGAACAGGATGTGGTTTAGGGCTTTACCTGTTGGCTTGGAATGTTGGCCAAAGCCCCAAAGCTGAAAACAATAAACATGAAATATTCCCACATCCACAGGCAAAGAGCTGCCAAATGAATCCCCAGGGCTCCCCAGGGCTCCTGCAGTCCTCCCTCGGATAACTTCTGTCCAGATCATATGGACTGAGGATTGGAGTTCAATGAGGTGGGGAAACAGTGAGCCATGAGCCTGGGGGAGGGAGGTGCTTTGGCTCTGGGTGGCTCTTCCCCATCACGTCAAGTGAGAAGAGGTCCAGTCCACTCACTGATGGGATGAGGGACCTACAAGAAGGGGGACTGACACCTCGCTCCCTGGCTGGTGCTTGCTGAAGTGGCCGCTCTAGGCTGGCACCTGGAACAAATGGTGGGCGGGAGCAAGCACCGAGAGGAGCACTTGAGAGAAACTAAGTGTCATCAGGTGTTTGGAGCATGCACGAACACGTGAACATAGAGGCTGTGTCTGGTTCCTGCCTGGAGAACCTTGAAGGCAAGAGGCTGGCTAGAGCAGCCCTCGATTATAGGGTGAGGAGAGGGGGCACCAGGAAGGCAGCCTCGACTGCCAGCGTTTGGTGTTGCAAAGATGTACACGTACAGTATCCATGTGGATACTGAGGAAATTAGCTCAAACTCTCTCCATGGGGCCATACTCACAAGGGAACAACATCTGAATGCCAGCAATGCAGAGGGCATCGGCAGCTGAAAGAGAAACACTGATGGCATCATCTAAGAGAAGTTTGACCTCTTACCCCTCTATCCACCTCACTTCCCCCTCTTCAACCCCAGAGGAGCCAGCAACAGGAGAGGAGGGGAAGCAGAGAAGGACATCCCAGTCACCTCCCCCACCTACACGGAGCCCCTCCACTCATGATTAGGCCGGGGCTGGAGAGAAGGAAAGACTTTGAATGCAAGGTTCATATTTTGATTTCAACTGAATTGGACTTTAAAAAACTTTTCATTATGAAAAATTTTCAAACATGCATAAAAGTGGGGAGGATAGTGTAATGAATGAACGAATGCCCTTGTACCCATCACCAACTGCAAGAGTCATTGACCCATGGCCAATCCTGTTTTATCTCTATGTCCTATTAACTGCCCCTCCCCACTGATTTATTTTGAAGCAAGTCCCAGATCTGATATCATTCCTAGATTGGGCTTTTTTTTGTTGTTGTTGTTTTTTGCGGTACGCGGGCCTCTCACTGTTGTGGCCTCTCCCGTTGCAGAGCACAGGCTGTGGACGCGCAGGCTCAGTGGCCATGGCTCACAGGCCCAGCCACTCCGCGGCATGTGGGATCTTCCCGGACCGGGGCACAAACCTGTGTCCCCTGCATTGGCAGGCGGACTCTCAACCACTGCGCCACCAGGGAAGCCCCCTGAGAAAGAGTTTTCAGAATGATTCCAGATAATGGTATAGAGGTCATCTCTTCCTAAATCCTATGTATTTATACATTTCCGGAAGAAACTTGCAAACTGGTATGCCTCACCACCTGATTTTACAATTTGCATTGCACTGAATTAAATTGTGGGCCCACCTTTCAGCCAGCCATTGGTTGGAGGAGAGTAGCATCTGCCCCCTTCAATGAGGCACGCCTGCTTCATTTTACCGCAGTCTCCAGTCCTCCCTATGATCCTCCACCTGCGTCACTCCTAAGTCACCTGCCTGGTTCCAGTCAGACCTCTGGTTTAAAACAAAACAGAGCCATGGAAGTATAGATTCTGATAATTCCCTTCAGTTTTTTTAAACGTATGATCTCATCCATGAAACCAGCTGGGCCCACTGTCATTCTTTGACTAAGTTTTCAACTTTTCCCATGGTTTTGTATCTTACTCAGATCTTTTAATTCTCCTTTCCAAATCAATTTTTTGGCCATATATGTTTTTCTATAATGTAATCTATTTCATCCAAATTTTCTAATTTATCAGTATGAGGTTATGCATAATATCTTCTGCATTTTAAATTTATTTTCCTTAACTGTAATTCTGATTTCTCTTACTCCTAATGGCACCTGTCTTTCTTCCTCTCCTTGATTAGATTAACTAAAAAAGTATTTCTTTTTTATTGATTCCCAACATCACCAAAGAGCTGCTTTTAAATTTTGTCTCATCCATATCTAATTGAGTATAAATATTTTAAAGTTTCAAATATATGGATGGCAGCCCTCCATAATTGTCAGCACAGATAAGACTTTACCCCTCGTCTTTAAAAACTAAAAAATACGACACAAATGAATGTATCTACGAAACAGAAACAGACTCATAGACATAGAGAACAGACTTGTGGCTGTCAAGGGGGCAGGGGTTTGGGGGAGGGATGGATTGGGAGTTTAGGACTAGCAGATGAAAACTGTTATATATAGAATAGATAAACAACAAGGTCCTATTGTATAGCACAGGAAACTATGTTCAATATCCTGTGATAAACCATAATGGAAAAGAATATGAAAAAGAATGTGTATACATGTGTATAACTGAATCACTCTGCTGTATAGCAGAAATTAACACAACACTGTAAATCAACTATACTTCAATAAAATAAAATTTTAAATACATAAATATATATAGCATATGTATGTATATATGTATATACATATATATGTTTAAATATATATATTTAAATATACATATAGGAGAAAGGAGGAGCAGATAAACATTAGATGCCTGTCATCAAGTGATCAAGTTGCCTTCTTAACCAGAACTTTGTCTAGATTTTTTATTAGTTTTAATAAACTTTTAAATTACTTTATACTCTTTAATCAATCTGGAACTTACATTGATGTATAGTGAGATGAAGATTTAGTTTTGCTTTGTTAACCCCCCAATATTAATCAATTGTCCCAGTGTCACTATTGAATATTTCTTCTTTCTCCATAATCTTGGATGGCCACTTTTATTATCAGGTACATGAAAGTCAGGTACATGAAAGATTGCCTCAGAGCTATCTGCGCTATTCCATTGATCTATGTTTCAATATTTATGTACTATGCTATTTTAATCTTTGAAAATTTCTCGTCCATTTTAATATCTGTAGTCAGCATGTTCCCTAATTATTCTTCACTTTCAGGTTCTTCTGGGCTATTTTGCCCATTCATTCTTCAGGTTGAATTTTAGAGTCACTTCATCAAATTCTCCCCCTTCCCATCAAAGGAACACAAATATAACAAATATAAAAGTAATTGATTGGGGATGTTTATTAGAATTATATCAAACCATATGTTTATTTAAGAAGAACTGACATTATTAACTAACAATACTTTGATTCCATTCATCTGATCTTGTTTTAAATTCCCTTGATGAACTTTTATTATTTCTTCACATACATTCTGCACACCCCTAGTTATATTTATTTCTAAGCAGGGACTGTTTTTATCCCCATTTTAGAAGTGAAGAACTCAGCCATAAAAAGAATGAAATAATGCCATTTGCAGCAACATGGATGGACCTAGAGATTATCATACTAAGTGAAGTAAGTCAGAAAGAGACAAATATCATATGATATCACTCATATATGAAATCTAAAAAACATGATACAAGTGAACTTATTTACAAAATTGAAATAGATTCACAGACATAGAAAACAAACTTAAGGTTACTCAGGGGGGATGGAAGGGAGGGATAAATTAGGAATTTAAGGTTAACAGATACACACTACTATATATAAAACAGATAAACAACAAGGACCTACTGAATAGCGTAGGGAACTGTATTCAATATCTTGTAATAACCTAAAAGGGAAAAGAATCTGAAAAAGAATAGATAGATGATAGATAGATAGTTGATAGATACATAGAGAGATGACAGATAGATAGATAGATGTCTAACTGACATATACCTGCTGTACACCTGAAACACTGTAAATCAACTATACTTCAATTAAGAAAATTAAAGAAATAAAAAAAGCGGGGGGGGAAACAAGTGAAGAAACTGAGTGTTGCCTAAGGTCACACAGCTAGTAAATGGTGGAGACTGGATTTGAATCCGGATCAGTCTGAAAGCAGAGCCTCCACCCTAAATCACTATGCTACTTTAAGATGATAAGATTTTAAGTATATTATAAAGATTATATTATACTTAAAATATAATATTCTGTTATATAAAGAGTTTTAGTAATTATTTTCCAGAAGAGCATCATCTTCATCAAGATTTTCCAGTTTGCTAACAAAGAATTGTACATTGTACTTTCGCTTTTTTTTCTAATTTCTTGAGTTGGATGCTTACTTCATTTAATTTCCTTTTTCTTTTTTTTTAATGAATAGAAACCATTATGGCGACCCTCCCCTTTCCATGCCCCCTCCCCACTCTCTCTTCCCGAATTCAGAACTTCGTCCTTTGGGTCCTCTGCATACTGTCTTATCCTCCAGTGGCTGGAGTGGAGAGATGGCCACTCTGGATGGGTAATGCTCTGGTCAGGTCAAGCAGGTCAAATCTTTGATCCCAGGGGTTGGGTGTTCAGTTTAGTTCAGGGTCATATGGCTCAGCTCTGTGTCCTCAGCCAAGACTGAGTAGACTCTCCCAGTCCACCCATCTCCTCCTTGGCTTAGTCCATGGAGCAGAAATGACACTTTTTTTGTGTGTGTGTGGTACGCGGGCCTCTCACTGTTGCGGCCCCACCCGTTGCGGAGCACAGGCTCCGGACACGCAAGCTCAGCGGCCATGGCTCATGGGTCCCGCCGCCCTGCGGCATGTGGGATCCTCCCGGACCGGGGCTCGAACCCGTGTCCCCTGCATCGGCAGGCGGACCCTCAGCCACAGCGCCACCAGGGAAGCCCCAGAAATGACACTTTTAAAAAGTTAACCAGATCATGTCACTATACTGTTTTTTTTAAACTTCCAAATTTCTCATTTTTCTTAGAATAGACCCACATTCTTTACCTTGGCCAACAAGGCCATGTGTGGTCTGGCCTCCTTCCATCTTTGCCCTCATCTCTTATTTTTTCTTGTTGACTTCAAGGCTGGCCCTTTTTTGTGTTTGTTTCTTGACTGTGCCAAACGCTTCCCCTAACCCTGGCTTTCCTCTCAGTGTTTCTGCCGCCCAGGTTGCACCTCCTCCAGAATCACATGGCATAGATCTCACGTCTTGTCCCTCAAAGGCCACTTCCTCAGAGGGGACTGAGGGCAGTGCCTTAACTACTACCAGTCTCATCACTATTTTCCTTACAGCGTTGATCACAATCGGCAATGCTGTTATTTATTTCCTTGCTTGCTTGTCTGTTTTCTTATCACCTGTCTGCCACATTGGAGTCTGGGGACAGGAACCATATCTGTCTTCTTGCGACGTCTCCGGGGCCCGGCACAGTGTGTGGCACATGGTGGGAGCTCAGTGAATCAACGAAAACCCAGCCTGGCTGCACCCTAGCTGGGCGACTTTGGACAATTCCACTCCTTGAGCTCAGTTCCAAACCTGAAAAAAAGACAATACCATGGGGGTGTTTTGAGCAAAAAAAAATGAAATCATGTAGGTAAAGCCCTTTGCTCTCTGTGTGGCACATACAAAGCTCTCAAGGAGGAGTAGCACAAATCATCATCACTAACATCATCATCGTCGTCCCGATTGTTTAAATTTAAGAGCACAGTCAGAAAGGTCGGTGGAGAGTTGCCCAGACATGATTTTGTGGGATTGGAGCCTATTCAGTTTGGAATCAAATCATACAAGTCACGAAGCTCATTTTTTATTTTATTTTATTTTTTTGCCAAAGTCCAAGAATTGATCATTTTTTTTTTACAGGAACTAATTCACACTAACTGTACCTAATGACAATCATTTATTATTATCTCTCACTGTTCTGGGAATTGACTGAATCAGCTATGTGGTTCTCGTTCAGGGTTCTTCTCTGGTTGCAATTAGATGGTGGCTGGAGTTGGAATCATCTCAAAGTCTTCCCCACCTGCACATCTGGTGGTTGATGCTGGCTGTGGCCTTGGACCTCAGAAGGAACTTTCACAGGGAGCACCTCTATGTGGCCTCTGAGTGGCCTAGGCTTCCACACAGCATGGCAGCTGGGTCCCAAGAGTGAGCATCTCAGGACACGGAGCCTGGCAGAAGCTCTATAGCTCTTTCTAAGTGGAGCCTTGGAAACCACAGGCATTAATTCCATCACATTATATCCGTTAGGAGCCAGCCCAGATTCAAGAGGAAGGGAATTAGTTCCATCTCTTGATGGGAGGGATGTCAAAGAATCTGTGGACATGTTTAAGACCATCAAACTAGTCATATTGAGAGGAAATTGATGTATGGATCAGATGATTCTTTAATAATTAGCAAAAATAAATGCAGTTGTCAAAGGGCTCAGAACATTCATGTCAGCTCATCAATGCATTTTATCTCCTGGTTGGCATTTCAGTATGGTGATTAAGGTAAAGTGCTAGATTTATAGCCACCGACGTTCAAATTCTGGCTCTGTCGCCTATTAGCCTTGTGACTCTGGGCAAGTTTGTTAACCTCTCCGGGCTTCCTTCTCTGTAAAGCAAATGTGATAAAAGTAGAACATACGACAAATGCTGGTTCATGGGGAGCATTCACTGTATGGCGATGACAACCCTAAGCCCCACCTCCTCCTCCAAGTCCTTTACTGTTACAGACGTTCCAACCAGACGCGAGGCATGCTCCTTTCAAAAGAGTGAGCCAGCGGAGGGCACCTTGCCCACACCCGGGTCACTTCTGGCACTTGAGTTCCGCTCTCCTCATGGTTCATGCAGCTCTCAAGTGAGCCCCCCTAAAGGCTGGCTTCCCGGCTGCTAGGGTGGGTGGGCATGGCAACAGCCCCATCACAGCCGGCGCGTGGCCAGGGACTCAGATCTGCCAGTGTGGGCGCAAACACTCCCTCCCCAGAAAAGCTGCTTGAAGGCATAGACGAGGGGAAGGGAAGGTTAAAAATAAAGAGTGGTCATGTTCGGTTTTGAAATTAAGGAGAGCCTGGACTCAAAGAGCCCTTCGACTCTCTTGCTTTGGGAGAGGCGGAGCGTTGAGGTGGGGGGCGTCATGGTGCTTAGACCCCGAATTCATAGGAACACCTTAGACTCGGTCAACCACACCTCCTGGCTCACAGCCACAGTCTTGTCTGAAACATTCATGTTTCAACTGTTTTCCGGGGCCTGGGGAAATAGTAGCACTTGTCCTTATTTTGCTTGTCCCTTACAGAGATTTTAAAATTTGAAGTTTGAATGTGTTGGCATCAGGCTTTTGCCCTCCTGGTATCCCCCAGCACTCCCTATTATCTGTGTCCAGCAAGCTCAGCTACATCAAATACTTCCCTGGCTCTGACAGACACTCAATTTTAGTTTCCATCCCACTCATTTTGGCTTTTCCTGCTCTCCCAACAACAATAAAACTTACATGTGTGACGCACATATGGTGTCCCCAGAACTGTGCTCAGTATTAATCAGTTATAACCTCAATTACTATCCTGGAAACCCTGCAAGAAAGATATTTGCCCTCTGTAGAAGGGGCAACTAAGGATCAGAGGGGTTAAGCGATTTACCCAAAGTGACATGGTGTGTAAAAATGGCAGGGCTGGTATTTGAAGCCAGGTAGTAGCAATTAGTTAGGCATTTTTTAGTTGCCAGTGACAGAAAATCCACTTCAAATTGGTTTAATTCAAGAAAAAAAATGATGGTGATCGATTGGCTCAAATAGAGTATGTCTGGGTCCTGGGGCTCAAATTCCATCTCTCAGCTCTGGTTTCTTCTATCATTTTTGGGCCAGCAATATCCTTGCAGTGGCAAGATGGCTTCTAGCCTCGCCCAGCCAACAACCTACCCTCTCACCAACCCCAGTCGAAAAGAAAGAGTTTTTCTTCCCCAGTAGTCTTTTTTTTTTTTTTTTTTTTTAACGCCCAGGATATGATGACTCTGGTAAGAATCAAATCACACAGTCATCTCAGAACCAATCATATGGCCAAAGGTATATGATGGGTTTAGGTTACAGCTTTATGCTTGAAGACTTGGGTGGGTGAGCCCCATTCTGAACCATAGTGACTGAGAATGAGGGATGGATAGAACCGCAAGGAATATTGGCATGCTCTTTCCAGAAGGGGAAATGTCCACTACATATGCTAGCAAAGAAGTTTATTGCCTTTCTTACAGGCTTCAGAGGCACTGAGGACCTCCCATTAAGAGTGATAGGTAATACACATCTAGGGACTAGATGGATCTATGCCTATAATCTTAGCATCCAAAAGTAAGTCTGAGCTTTTAGGAGACACCTGTTATGATCTCCCAGACTCCCATTCCCCTTTCTTTTTAAAATTATATTACCATTTTCTTTTGGGAAACCATCCATCCCCATGTGATTCCAGAGGACTCTCTTACCTCCACGTTACTCCAGGGGCAAGCATGTGACCCAGCCCTGGCAAATCTATCCCTCTAGCTAAGATAATTAAGTTATAGACGGATGGATATTCAAGCCAAGCCAGTAGAACTCAGTCTCATTTTTATTGGGACTATTAGAAAAATTAAATTCTCCTCCCACTAGTATTGCTAAGCTCTGGGGCTAGTGACTGGAGCTTCTGTGGGCCACCAAGAAAATGAAGCCATGGAGAACATTAGATGAAGTCAGAGAAGGACAGCTTTCGATATTGTGTGAGTCCCTGGACACATCTGTACCTGAAGCCAGACAGTCCAAGGCTCTTTTAAATTTTTTTTTGCGGTACACGGGCCTCTCACTGCTGTGGCCTCTCCCGTTGCAGAGCACAGGCTCCGGACGCGCA
The DNA here is from genome assembly GCF_003031525.2 of Neophocaena asiaeorientalis asiaeorientalis. Lineage (NCBI taxonomy): Eukaryota > Metazoa > Chordata > Mammalia > Artiodactyla > Phocoenidae > Neophocaena > Neophocaena asiaeorientalis. Next base: position 5,421,798 of record NW_020173198.1, read on the forward strand.
GGCTCAGTGGCCATGGCTCACGGGCCCAGCCGCTCCGCGGCATGTGGGATCTTCCCGGACCGGGGCACGAACCTGCGTCCCCTGCATCGGCAGGCGGACTCTCAACCACTGCGCCACCAGGGAAGCCCCCAAGGCTCTTTTAATTATCTAAACAAAAAAATGATTCTTATTCTTTTAACTACTCCAGTTTGAGGTGGGTTTTGCCACATGTAAACCTAAGAGGGTCCAACATGCAAGTTCAATGCGCAACCAGGTTTTGGGTTCCAAGAGGTAACAAGGCAGAAGGATGCTCTTCACATTTAGCCAGAGGGAAGGGAAGGGTCTGTGGTCCTCTGGTTTCAGGGAGCAGGGTGTCTGTGGGCTGGGGCCTGTGGGGTGTCAGAGACACTCCCAGTGAGGCTCTATCCCAAACCTTCCCCCCTCAGGCACTGCCCAGTCATGTGGACTTTTTCTTTGGAAACTCCCTGGAAGTTACTCCCTGGCTGATTAGCAATTAGTCTTTATCCTAGTTTTTTCCACCTCCCTTAGCAGAAGCCATTCTGGGAGAAACAAGCGTCTGAACATTTTAATGTGAGGCTTAAACACACAGGCTGTAGGGTCTGATAGACCTGTGTTCATGCCTTCATTTGACCACTTAGCAGCTATATGACCTTATTCAAACCGTCTCTGAGTCTCAACTTTCTCATCTGTAAAATGGGTAGAATAATAACATCCAGCTCCTACAGTTTCTATGAGGCTAACATGAACTTAACACTGGTGGAACCTAGGAATAATTCCCTCCCAGAGCTAGCTATTGTCATCATTATAAAGCAAACTATATCCCCCCAAACCCCCACCAATGTTCAGTTTTGTCTGCAACTTCATTTGAAATCTCTCTCTTTGCCATGTTCTTTCTTGCTCCTGGGCATTTTTGCAGTGGAACTAACCACAGGTAATTGACATTGTCAATTGATTTATGAACAAAATGTAGTAGCCAAGAGCATAGACCCGGGAACTGAACTGCCTGGATTCAAACTCTGCCCCAGTTCGTGGCTGTGTGGACTTGGACAAATGACTCCATCTCTCTGTGACTCAGCTTCCACATAAAATGGGGGTGATAGGAATAGTATCTGTCTCAATGAGATTAGGTAAATTAATATTTGTAGGGTGTTTAGAATAGGGACTAGCACATGGTAAGGGCTCTATAAAAGTTTGCCATCATCTATATGATTAAGTTAGTGCCACGTCAACTACAAATATGGTTCAGTGGTCACGTACTGACTTGCGGTGGGCACAAGCAACTCTGTGAACGTGGCATGGCTTTGCTGAGCTCTGTTTGCTTGGGTTCTCTCGTGGTCCTGCTAATCCCAACATCACTCAGTGATACACACCTTTATAAATACACACTTTGGTGACAGCTCTGGCCATGCCGACATTCTGTGCGGGTCTTAAAATTTTTTATGTGATCCATAACTTTTTTTTTTTTTTCGGTACGCGGGCCTCTCACTGTCGTGGCCTCTCCCATTGCGGAGCACAGGCTCCGGACGCGCAGGCTCAGCGGCCATGGCTCACGGGCCCAGCCACTCCGTGGCATGTGGGATCTTCCCGGACCAGGGCACGAACCCGTGTCCCCTGTATCGGCAGGCGGACCCTCAACCACTGCGCCACCAGGGAAGCCCCCATAACAAATTTTTAAAAGTCAGCTTGCATTAAAATCTGGCTCTACCACCTGCTCTTTTGTCTTGAGCAAGTTATTTACCCTGTGAGCTTCAGTCTCTTCCACTGTAAAATGACAAAAGTAATAGTACCTACCTTATAGGGTTGTTGTGAGGATTGAATTATTATTATAAAGCCCTAGGATAGGGCTTGGCACATTATAAGTATTAAATTATTATAAATAATAATGTCCAGTTAATAAGTTCTGCAGATGAAATGCCTTCTCCCCCAGATATCCTTAGAAGACTCTTAAAAGAGCTGAAAATGTGTACCCGCTTATCTTGAAGCCTGCCTGACAATTGTATTAAATGGACATATTTTATTTGCACGGCCCAGAGTTTCAAAAAATTAGAATTAGTGGTCCACATTTTAAAATCAAGACATTTTATATAAAAAACTAGATTTCTAGCTTCTTTTGAGGAATGGAAAATACAGCACTGTTGGGCTGCATCCTTGCAGGTTGTCTCTTGGAGAGGATGCCACAGTGGCTGCTGACGTCAGACAGGAGGAGGCACTCTCCAGGTCAAAAACTCTTAGCTCACAACCCTCTTATTTTTCTACTCCTAGAATGCTTCATGCATTTGCCTTATCTGCCCGGCTCCTGTAATAAAGAAAATAATCGCTGACACATAAACGAAACAAACTATATTCCAGGCACTGTCTCACTCAATCTCCACAACAATTCTAAGGAAGAGTATTATTGTCCCCTCCCATCTTAAGGATGGGAAGACGTGGCTAAGTAACTTGCCAAGGTTATGCAGCTGGTACGTAGCAGAGCTGGGAGTTGAATGCTCTGGAGGCAGAGTCTGGGTTTTCGCCACCCCACTCTAGAGTAACCCCTTTATTCTAACCGAGGCAAAGTTTTCTGCAGTTGTATCCATGAAATGGGAACGTGTTCCAGGGGGTCGATATTCAGTTCTCCTGGTCATGTTGGCCAGGAGGGCTTAGTTATGGGTGCCTAGGGTCATGATTTGGGAATTAGCTGCCTAATTTCCATGATACCCAAGGACTTATTCTAAGTCCTTGATACTCAAGCTTCTACTGAGAAGCTCCTGCTGGAAGGTATTGAAGTTGAAGGGAGAGTCTCTTCCAACCTGAGTACCTCCCAACTCAGCCCCTGAACTGTAGGGCATGGAGGACAAAACTCGTGCCCAGAAGTTGGTATATTCTGCTTATCCTTTACAACCACTGATGCACTCCTTCCTAGATGGCTGTACTCACTTTCCAAACATTCTTAGAATCAAGTCAAGGTGACATTTCCTTCTACTGAAGGGGCTACATAGCATTTTTTAAAAAATGTGTCCCTTTTTGATAAACATAAAAATCTCACCATGGCCAGGAAATTCCAATAAACCCTCATCCCAGAGCCTGTGATTCTTGATTGAGAAATTCCTCCATTTTCTACATAGCCTTTCTAGCAAAATTTGGTCAAGCTTTCTTTCCTGAAGTCTGTATTATAGAAACAAGACATTTTCCCCTTTTCCGGTAATAAAGTTATATGATAATATTTGAAGTTGTTTCAAAATACAACTCATCCCTTATTCCAAACCCTGATCTATGAGTGATTCTCCTGGATTTTTAAAACAATGTCTTTACCCAAGTGGTAGCTTTTGAGATAATGCCTGACAACTGCTATCAAATGCTTAACTTTGAAAATAAATTCGCAAAACACAGAAGATGAACAGATGGTGAGTTTTGTCCATTCTCTGTAGCTTTCCACCACTCCCTGCAGCGTCAGACATAGAGGCATTTGAGCCAACCCCAAGTGGGTGTATTGTGAGGGGGAGGCAAGTTGTCCACAGACCTGAACCATACAAAGCAATGGCTGGTTGTCTTCAGGGGTCCCGCACAAGGGCTGCACCACAGGCAGGGTTCTTGCTCCCGGTTTCAGCTGGTGAGGGCAGCACCAATGGGGAAGGGGTTTAAAGTCATCAGGGTCCCCTGGCTGTCAGAGTGACATTAGTTTCTTCTCATTTTGTTTCCTGGGATGATTGGGACCGAGATTCCATCTCCGACTTCACTTGCCTGGTGGCACGCCCACATTGGAAGGGTTTGTTTCAGAATTCCAGTTTGGCCCATTTATCAGTAGTTGAGTCAAACTCTACACTATGATCTTGTCCACACCAGGTATATTAGCTTCTTAGAGATGCTGTAACAAATGACCCAAACTGGATGGGTTAAAACAACAGAAATTGATACTTTCATGGTTCTGGAGGCCAAAATCAAGGTGTTGGCACGGTATCACTCTCTTTGGAGGCTTGGGGGGAGAACCCATTCCTCACCTCTTTCAGCTTCCAGCGTCTGTCGACATTCCTTGGCTTGTGGTCACATCCTTCTCTGTTCCTTCTTCATGCCGCCTTCTCTGTGTGTATGTGTTACTGCCCTTTGTGTCTCTTTTGTAAAGATACTTGTGATGGCATTTAGGGCCCACCCTAATCCAGGGTAATCTCTTCATCTCAAGATCCTCAGTGTAATTACATATGCAAAGACTCTTTTCCCAAAGAAGGTGAATTTTACAAATTCCAGGGTTAAGACTCAATACTTGGTGTGTGTGTATGGGGGGGGCAGTCCTCAACTTACTACCCCAGGTTTTCCCCACCACTGCTGAAGCCCTTCCCCCACTCATCCCCAGTCTGGTTATTTATTCCGCCCTAGTCCTTTATCCCAAGCATCACCCCCCCCACCCCAGACTGGGGACTAGCCCCACCCTGCTTATGTCACTGGAAGGGATGTTTCACTCCCATCCAGTCCAGGCCTCTTCCCTTCCGAAAAGCCACACAGACCCAAGAGTTCTCTAAAGAGACTGATGCTGGACTAGTTGAGCTTATTCAGCTGGGAGTCAGCACACCTGTTTGGCCAGATAGTCCTCTGTGTTTTTCTCTTTCATCTCTATGAGGACCACAGCGGTCTGGCACCTCTGCTTCCCCCTGCACTACCGCAATTGTCTCCATTGAGCTTCCTTTCTCCCTCTCACCCTTACAAAACCATGTTCTCTAAGGTAAATCAGATCGTCAGCCCGTTGCTTCATGTCTCTGCGGGAGATGGAATAAAGGCCCTCTAAAGGTGTCCCCTCCTAATCCCTGAAACCTATAAATATATTACCTGACGTGGCAAAAGAGATTTGCAAATGTGTTAAAGATCATGAGATGGGGAGATTATCCTGAACTATCTGGATGGGCCCAATGTAATCACAAGGAAGACAGGAGTCACAGGTAAAAAAGATATGACGACAGAAGCAGAGGATGTAGTGATGTGTTTTGAAGATGACAGAGATCCATGAGCCAAGGAACCCAGGAGGACTCCAGAAGGTGGAAAAGACAAGGAAATCGATTCTCCCCTAGAGCCTCCAGGAGGAACCAGCTCTGTGGACAACTTGACTTTAGACCAGGGAGACCGATTTTTGACTTGTGACATCCAGAACGACAAGAGAATACATGTGCGTTGTTTTAAGCCACACGGCTCATGACAGTTACAGCACCAACAGGAAAGTAATACAGTGTCCAGGGGATTCTCCCTGAACTTAGAATAAAGTCAAACTTCCCATCAAGGTCTACGAATGCTTGACAAGATCTGGCCCCTGCTTTGCTCTCTGGCTTCACCTCCCCCACTTTGCCGCGTCTTGCCTTTCTCCAGTGACACGGGCTCCTTTCTGGTCTCTGGGAGGCCAGGTCTCACGCTCTGGAACTTGCTGTCCCTTCTGTCTGGAATGCTTTGCTCTGGCTTCCTATCACTGACCTCGAACTACCACCTTCTCAAGGAGGTCTTCCTTGAGCGTTCGGGTTAAGTAGCGGATGACCCAGCCATCCCCATCCCTGCCAGTGTCTACCCACCACTCTGCTTTGTTTTCTTCACGGCAGGCATTGCTATCTGCAATGTTACTCACTGTATTTCATATGTATCCCTCTCAGCACATCAGCTGTATGAGAAGAGGGCCCATGTTTTGTTCCCCATCTGGAACAGACATTAGTCCTAAAGAGAGGTTTAATGAATGAGTGAATGAAATATATTGGATCATGTTCAGGTCTAATGATTTCTCTTTGCAGTGCAGTCATGGGCTGCCTGACACAGTTTCAGTCTTTGTAGCATAATAATGAGGAAGATGGGATCTGGAGGCTTTTTCTGCTTGCTCCTCTCTTCAATCAGAGTTTCCTCCCCCTTTACATCATTTTAAAATATTTTCACCTTCTTTCCCTGTAAGTCCGCCCCTGGGCTCTGTTCACTTACAGCTAGTAGAATTTCCTGACAATGATCTTGGGGTCATTGGAGCCCCCGCCTTGGGGGCTCCTCAACTAAAGTTCCATGGTTCCTTTCAGCTTTCTGTTGCTTAACTAGGGCAGAGATATGAATCTGATGCTGCTTGTGTTTAGGGGGGGGTTCAAGGAAACTCCTCTGTTTTGAGACCAAGGGCGCTTCAATCTCATGGGATTAAATAAATGCTGATTAATGTTCTATTTAGGAGAGGCTCAAATCTTTTGATGCAAGAAAAAAGTAATTTCCATTCAGATAAATGGTGTCAGTCTGGCCACCCACACCAGCTCGGAAACTCCCAGTCAGAAAAGGGATGATCACAGTGCCTCCTTCACTTCGCCTCCGAGGAGGGGGTTGTTCTGGTTGATCAAGATTGAGCACATTCATTGAACACAGTGTTGAGACCCCCCTCGGTCTCCCATACCCCATCCCATATTATATCTCTTAGAGGATACCCTTAACACCTATGTGGCAGGCAGCTTCTGATATGACGCCCCGTGGTCTCTGCCTCACTTATTTATGCCCTTGTATAATCCCTTCTCCTTAAGTGTGGGCTGGACCTAGTGACGATTCATTTACAAAAGAACGGCACTTCCCGCTTACTGGTATTCTCACTATATTGCCTTCTTAGCTTGTACACTTTGATGAAGCAAGCCGACATTTTGGAAAGGCCCAAATGGCAAACAACTGAGGGCAGCCTCCAGCCAAGAGCCAGTGAGGAACCGAGGTTCTCAGTCCAATAGCTCACAAGGAACTGAATCCTGCCAACAACAACGGAAGCAAGCTTAGAAGCAGATGCTTCCCTAGTTGAACCTTCAGATAAGACCACCGCCCTTGTCAATACCTCAATTGAAGCTTATAAGACACCGTGAAGCAGAAGACCCAGCTAAACTGTACCTGGACTCCCAACCCACAGAGATTGTGAGCTAATATGTCTTAAGCTGCTAAATTTTGGGGTAACTTGTTAACAGCGATAGATAAGTAATATAACTCACACGATATCTAGGAATTCACCATGCAGTCTAACCCAGCTTGAGGTTAGGATCCCACACTGGGATGTAAAGTCGAATCTTCAAATACTGATCAGATTTTCATTTACTAGGCACTGTCCTCTATGCATTTATTTCCTTCTTGCACCTCGTGAGGAAGAGTGACTGGTTGAAAACAGAACTGAATGTCCTTGCATCTTTTGTTTAAACACCGCTGTAATCTCAACCCTGACATCTGGCCTGATATCAGCAGTCCATATGCCAGGGAAACTAGCATTCTATGGGACAAAATCCATAGTGGAGGGAGTGTGGTTCAGTCGTTTGGGCGAGAAGTCTGAAGTGCAAACCTTTATTGTTTTGGGAAATCAGGATTCACTTTTGGAGCCACCATTGCTTGTCTAGGAAGTGATGAGCAGCAGAATTCCATGTAGGTCAAAGCAGCTCCACATCAAAATCAGGAAAGATATAGGAGCTCAGCTATTTGGCTTTTGGGCTTTTAGAACCAGATATTGATAGGTGGTACTGGATCGGGTGTCCCAGATTTGGTTATTATTTATCTTGCTTTTCATTCCTCCCTGGCATCTCAGCTTGTACGTGCGGTGAGAAAAAGAACCATGGCAGGAGTAGCAGGTGAGGATTTCAGAACTTTGTCTTCATTGGTTTGAAGAACCTATAGCACCAGCTCTCAAGCTGACTCTTGTTATCCCACTGGCAAGCCTGAACTTTAGCACCGTATCTTTGTATGTTGAGATTGAAGAGACAAGTAGGGTGACTGACTTTGGTGATCTATGAGGCCTGACCACGGGGCAGCCCAGGATGTTCCTGGAAGTTTCTTTCCCGTCTGTCTTATTTCTTTGGTGTTCCCTAAGTTCACGAATGGTGCCCTTGTTGGACTCCACGGTAGATATAAAGTTAGTCACTCATTTTTCCGTCCCTCTGTCCATTTGCCTTTGCAATGTGTTTTTACAGTACCTCCCATCCAAAAGTAGAGTCCATTTCTCTACCCCTTGAATTTCTCTTATGGGAATGCAGCAACCATGACATAAGCTGAGGTTTGAAAAACGCTCGTGCCCTGGGGTTTGCTTCCCATTGCTGCTTTTTTGTAGTCCTCAAAACCACCGCACGAGGAAGCCTATGTTCTAGCCTGCTGGAATGGAATAGAGCACATGGAGTAAAACCACACCATCCCAGCTGAGCCTTCCCTAGACCAGTCAGTCTTGCAAACTCTGTACATGTGAATGAGGCCAGCCTAGACCATGCAGTCACCAGCTGCCCTTCCAGGTGATGGAAAGTACACAGGCAAGTCCATCAGAGAAGCTGGGATGGCCAAAGCAGAAAAACCATTGTGAGTTAAATAAATGGTTGTTTTTAAAAGACACTAAGTTTTGAAGTGTCTTGTTACTCAGTATTAAATAATTGATGTAGACTTATGCGTATGTTTCTACCAACACATCTCCTTGGTGGATTTTGAGTCCCTGAAGGTAAAGGACTATAATTCCTCTGAACGTCAAATTCAGGCTCTTGCCTTTGGTGGTGAACTTCGCAATGAAACGATGGGGACTCTGTGGATCAAATGCAATGACAAGTGAGTCATTCCTTTAATTGCTTCTCAGTATTGACCTGTCTCTCAGCCTTAAGGAATCTTTGGGGTAACCCCAAATTCCCATCTTCAGAGAACCCACCATTGTGGTTTGCTTCCTCAACATACATTCCCCTGGTTCCGAGAACAGCTTCCGATTTTTATTCAGAGCGTGGTCCCTCACCCAGTCTCAGTTAATGTAGTTTGGGTGGCACTCTACCCCTAGCTCCAGAGGTGCAGCCCCTGATGTGTGTAGTAAGCAGTCTCCAAGATGACATCTAGAGGCCTCCACTTCCTGGAACTCTCACCTTGTATAATTCCCTCCCTTTGAGTACGGGCTGGATTTACTGACTTGCTTCTAAAGAACAGAAAACAGTCATATGATGGGATGTCACTTCTGAGACTGGGTTACTACTGAGATTATACGGCTTCCAGATTAGACACTCTCACTTGATTCATTTTCCCCCAGGGAAGCTGTGTCCAAAGACAGTTCTATGGAGATACCTATCTTGCTAGGAACTGAGGCTGCCAACACCATGTGATTAAACTTGAAGTGAATCCCATCTCCCCCAGTCGAGCCTTCACGTGTGACTGCAACCCTGGCCAACAGCCTGATTGCAGCCTTATGAGAGGCATTAAACCAATGAAGCTACACCACCCAGATTCCTGCCCACAGACACTGAGAGGTAATAAATATTTGCTGTTTCAAAGTTTTAGAATAATTTGTTACACAGCAGTAGATAACTAATACAACTTAGGTATGGCCAATCAAAGTGCCTCACCCACCATTCCTCTCCACCCCAGATACAGTGCTTGGTTCAGGGATGTACATGGGACCAGGCTGAGCCAGTCAGAGGAAACTACAGGGCTCTTACAGGAGCTCCCACTCTGTCTCACTGGACATGATCCCAGGAAGATAAGTGGCTGGGACTTCTGCAGTCTTTTTGTGCCTATGAGTAGAAAGTCCTGGATTGCCTTGTTGGTCTCTATATGCCCAGCACCCAGAACTATGCCTGGCTCAGAGCTGGTGCTCAATATTTACAAAATAAAACTGGTTTATATCCAGCAGAGGGAGAAAATATGTGGAGTTGGCATGAAAAAGGGAGGAATCAGAAGTAACAATAGCAACCTCTTTTCTAACATCATCTTCAATGGAACACGCCATCACACATCTAAAGAAATCCACATATTTTTGTTTTCTAAATGTGACGCATTGAATACACAGTTTCTTCTTTTAAGTTGGCTTTACCCAATTTTAACTGGCAGAGTTTCTAAAATTCTGCAGAGTCCACTAAGACCAGTGGCTTCACTGTATCTGCCCAGTGCCCATTTCCTGGGGGTCTTCCAAGGAGGGAGGAGATGAATAAATTCTGTGGAGTCATGATGTACTTGGTGTGACAGAATTGCTCTTTTCTGCTACCCTATGGCATTAGCAGCTACAAAGCCATGCGTTACCGATTGGACTACTACATCTTTCAAAAAGAAAAGAGAAGCATAATTTCATTCAGAGAAGGTGTCAGGCTCACACCCAGTGATTCAGTAACATGACACTCTGATCTCAGAGAGAATGGGGCTCCTTATCATGCCAACAGCTTTTAACAGTGATCTCCCTTATTTTCCCTTCCTCTTCTGACCTCCTTGGACAAGTATGGCTGTTGAGAAAAGGGCAAACCCCTGTTTGTTTTGTTTTGTCTGTTGCAGATACTAAGTTAGGAGAAAATAGTAAAAGGTAAGTAGTTTTACAAATATGAGTGATATCCTCACGGAAGGGTTCTTTCTGTCCTGACTCCAGTCTCCTTGCTGACTTTTGCCATGGCAGCAATGAAATTATGTCCTGTACTTTGTGCTTGAGGATTTAATACACACAAACCACTCAAATGGATGACTGAGCAGATACCCTGATTACGGGCACAGGAAAATATGAAGGTCATTAAGTCTGTGACTTGCAAATGGCAGAGGTCTCAATCTCAAATGGCTAGAAAATCCAGAGAAGTGGATGAGAGCATAGTACAATAGGGGGTGGTAGAGACTGTGGTAAAATTAGAGGATGCACTGCTTTTAAAGGAGATAGCCATTTTTCAGTTCTGTTGAATTATTTCCACATGGAAATGTAGGCCCAATGCTACCAGTCTTCTGATTTTTCAAAAAGTGAATCTGAAAGTCTAGAAATTTACATAAAACTTCCATTTTTTAATGTTGACAATGATTTCAATTAAATGAAATTCTGTGCAAGTGAAACGAAGTTCATTTACGCATCAGCCTATGGCTCTCCAGTTTGTAACCTCTACGCCAGACTCTATTTAAAAGCAGACATGTAGGGCTTCCCTGGTGGCGCAGTGGTTGAGAGTCCGCCTGCCGATGCGGGGGACACGGGTTCGTGCCCCGGTCCGGGAAGATCCCACATGCCGCGGAGCGGCTGGGCCCGTGAGCCGTGGCCGCTGAGCCTGCGTGGCCAGAGCCTGTGCTCCGCAGCGGGAGAGGCCTCAACGGTGAGAGGCCCGTGTACCGGAAAAAAAAAAAAAAAGCAGACATGTAAACAAGAGTTTGCATATATTAACTCAGTTTAATCATATCAATTCTTAAACAAAAAATTTCCTCCAAGAGACAATAGTTCACAGTAACTGCAAAGCTTACTCACAATTTAAAAATACCAGTCATGCTTAGCATTCAAGGGGGATATCATAGAATAACTGTAAAAACTTTTACCATGAACATTAGCTTCTGACTTTAAAAATTACAAATGCTGAAGCATTTTGGTATCAGACATAGTAGTTCTGATATCGTCTGTTCATTTGATGAGTTTCTGGCAGTTTGGAAAATTGTACCTCTACAATTGGATAAAGCGCTTACTCTAAACATTTTCAGATGTAGAAAACAAACTAGCAAGCTACACATACAAAGAAAAGCCCTCTAGGACAAGCTCTCCACGTGTGGAATGCCAGCATATGCACCATGAATCCTGGAAGACTAGAATAGATACATACACTTGCCCTGAAGTCTTATACTCCAGGCTTACAATGGAGTTTGCATTCACCTACACATTAATGACAAACTCTGGGTTAGTATAGGAGAAGCCAGCAAATTCATTTTGGTCCAAGTTCATGATGAAGAGTTTATCAGTAGGCGTGAGTTCCACAGGCTGTCTGGTGAACTCTTTGTCGAAATTGGAGGCGTCTCGCTTGTCTCTCTGCCAAATGGAAAGCAAACACATTAACACAGCATAAGAAGAAGGAAACGTGACCAAGACGTGCCAGTTATCGGGAAGCTGATGACGTCTCATGGGCAGAGTCAGGAGGAGCCCTGTGCTGACAGGGTTTAGCAGCGGCATTGCAATACTATCCCCTAGCTTTCACATTGTATGTTGGCTTCAGGAGAGAAAACTTGGTGGAAATTTTCTAAGAAAGGAAATGAGACCTTGACTTTCTTTAAGGATTGCCAGAAAGTGAGGGGTGTGTGTGTGTGTGTGTGTGTGTGTGTGTGTGTGTGTGTGTGTGTGTGTGTGTGTGTGGTTTTCCTTGGCTTTGAGATTAATTGAGTTGGAAACTTCCTCTGACCAGGTATGATGTCATAGAATTAGTCATGCAGTAGAGAGTCCAGGAGGACATGATCCAAGAGCGCCCCCTGTGGCTAGGAGGCTTCTTTCTTTAAAGAGGAGCAGAGCCACATAACCACTCAGCTCCCCAGAAGGCAGAGTGGCAAAATGGGGACATCAGATCACTGCTCAATGAAAGGAACAGATCACTATCCACCCCACATTCCCTGATGCGATCTAGGCTTTGAAGGGATGCTCAGAAATCCACCCACAGACTTGAATTTGGGTCTTCAACAGCCAGAGTTTCTTCCAAGGATGTTTACAGCAATGGATCTAGTCAACAAACTCCTAGTCTGAAAGGGCAGCTTTAAAACATTCTATTCTCCTAGTTAGTCTGGCATTTTCTTTTTTTTGGGGGGGGGGTGGGCATTAATCCCAGTTTACTAACTGCAGTTTGGGGCAAGTTTCACCAGGGAATGTCAGAGCGTGGGTTCATAACAAGAGCTCACATCTGGGTGATGCTCTCACCTCTTCAGGGTCCCTATCAGCCTGTGATCTTCCCATCCTTACCACCCACCTAGGGGCAGGTAGAGGTCCTCGCCCCTGGTGCTTTGACATATGAGAAAACTGAGGCACAGGAAAGTAAAGTGACTTGCCCAAGATTGCACAGTGGGGTAGTGATTTTTACCCAACCACATCGCACCTAATTCTGCTTCATCTCAGCCTCTCTGACTGGGGGGAAAGCTTGATGGCTGGTTTATTGCAGGACAACCAAGGATAACGTATGGGTTTCACAGGTACCGGGCAGGTTACCTGGCTGAAGCCAGAGTGGTGTCAGATTGTAAAGAGGGGAGGGTCGGTGAGGATTGACTGATTTGCTAGAATTTGGTCAATGGCCATCCATGCTTTAGGTTTAACCCCTAAAGGGTACTGACTGACAAGGATTTCTCATTACTGGATTCATTTCCCTTTGCAAAATACTTCTCGCAAGAATGCCTTCATTTTGGTTGCTCCCCTGAGACAGGTAAAATGTCCCTAAGAAGTGCCCCAACTACTCTTCTGGTGTATGTGCAGGGGTGTAGGGGTGAGGGGGACATGAAGAAGGCACTTCAGTAAGTGTGGCCAGAGGGGAGTGGGCTGAAGATGCCGGCGGAGCTGTTTTCTGGACAGTGGACCGTCTCTTACCATGCCCCACCTATTCTGCTTTGTCTGGTCCTGCCTGCTGTCAGCCTGTCTCGTGTTGTCCCAGGCACTGAATGTGTTATTTGCTGTGTTCAGAGAAAAGCTTGAATTCCACGCCATCTTCTCCTTTAATATTGCCTGTGCATCCCTCTCTGGACCCCACAAGTCATACTTTAGCATCTTTTTAATTGTCTTCATTGCACTTGCTGCTGTCAGGAACTGTCGTTATTATTTATTGCCTCTTTCCAGGAGGGCAAGGTCCTTGTCTGTATATTTCCAGTGCCAAGACTTGGCACATGGCAGGCCTTCCACAATTATTTGTTGAATGAATGAGTCAATGAATGAAGACTTTATGAAAGATGAGCCTCTTTGCTTTCTCCAACTTACAGTTGCCCCCGGGGCTAGAGATCATACTCTATAGCAAAACAATGGAATTTGTTCTCATTGATCCTACGGGTCTCTCACATGGGCCCCTGTCCATTGTGAGCCCCAATATGGACAGAACCGTGTTAAGTTCCTTCGAGATCTGAGAGCTCCAGGGCTGGGTGTGGGCCCTGGGTATATCTGGGGCTAGAAGCAGGCAGCTGTCTCCTTTCAGGTCCCCCCGCCATGGCCTTCCCTGCCTGTGGGCATCCAGAAGAGGTTCCCTTCCCACCAGCCCCAATATTGAAGGCCCTTCCCCATGTGTTGTTCTGGTGATGACTCATGCTTCCATCGTTCACATGGTGTAAATAGGACTGGCCATTATGGGCAGATCCTCATAGAAAATATCCCTGAATTCTACCCTAGCAATTGGGAAAGAATGGGCCTCTCTGTTGGGACAATTCCTTTCTGGGTTGATAGTATCTGAAGCCACATTAGTTTCACTCCTTCAAGGAGGGTTACTGATTCCACTGGCTTCCTATTAATTCCCCAAGAAGGTCACTGTGACCATGGCCCTGTGCTTTCTTAGAAGAGAAGCAGGTTAGTGAGAAGTCCAAGAAACGAAAAGAGGGATTCTAAGATCCTGGTAGACAACTAGCCATGGCTGACCTGGACTGTGTTTTGGTTCCTTTGGATTATCTTTTTAGTCTCTTTTTAAAAACTTCTCCTCTGATTTAAGTTCTTTTGGAAAATATCAGCCTGTCTCATCTAGAAGAACCGGGTGGTGTTAAGCCAGGGGCAGTGTCTCCCTGAGGGCCAGAAAAGGTAATGCCTGCAGGAATCTGAGTGATGAACCCCAAAGGTGAGATTCAGGACTCGGAACCGAGCTCTGAAACCAGTTCCCTCTCTCCATACAAGCATCTCCATACAGGTGTCTCTGCTCCAATCTTGGTGATTCTGTGAGCTGTTCAAGTATGGAGATTGTGCCTTTGGTCTTCTGGAGGGAAACTCACCCCAGTTACCCTCCTGCCTCTCTTTCCCCACCATTGCACTATATGATTGTCCCACAAATCTGGGTCAAGAGAGCACTGCTGCATCTCCTCCGGTAGCCTCAAATGTGATCCCCAGAGAGAAAGCAGAGCCCCATAGACTTTTGATGACTTCTTCTTTCTTAAAAGAAGCCTTCCCTGATTAACCCGGAGACTAGCTATCTCTAGATTACATCATGCTTTTAATTACTTGTTTAATGACTGCCTTCTTGGACTGCATCTTCATGGTTCCCCACCATGCTCCTGGCACCCACAATAGAGCCTGGCACAGAGTCAGTGCTCAATAAATGCTGGTTGGGTGAATGAATGGAGGGTGGAATACATGGACGGTCGCAAAAATAAATTCAAAATCTTCCTTCTTGGATACCTTTGCAAAGTATTCCCCTGGGATTACACATGTCGAGAGCTCTGTTTCTCAGTCTCCTCTGCACTTGAAATGTTGATAGAAAAGGCAACTGCAGGAATTCTGACTAATGATCCCTCTCTTTCACAGAAGGCTTCCCTGACCAACCCTCAGCTCGGTGTGTTAGGGGAACAGAGACTTTGGCTCAAGTTCTGCAATATTAAACCTAAATAGTTTTGCAAACTATTAAACTTTTGAAAAATAATGGCAGCAATCTGGAAAATGTAGAGTGCAGTGTGTGTGTGTGTGTGTGTGTGTGTGTGTGTGTGTATATATACATACACACACACAGAGTATATTCTATTTATCTCTATCTATCTATCTAGTTCTATCGATCCATCCATCCATCCTACATTGTTCTCTAAAGTTGTCTGTAATCTTTTATTGATGGGCCAATGTTTCTCCATCATTTTTAATCTTCCTGAGAGCATATCCAAGGAAAGGACTGGTGACCCAACAGCCAGGTGAAGGACCTCAAATAACTTGTCTGTTGGTGGGCACAGCTCAGAGATGGTAGTCACAGAGCAGAAAGAGGCCCGCACCGTGAATCAGGAAACTGGGTATGCATCCCAGCTGGCTGACATTGGGCAAGTCACTTCCTCCCTCCAGATGCTGGTTTCCCAACAATAAAATGAGGTTGTGCCCCGATTTCCCTCCTTCTCTCGCCACCTGAGCTTGTCAGCCAGGACTTCGTGTATGCTTCCCCTGACGTCCAGATTGCTACCACCACGGCGGCAGCAGGGCTGGTCCCAAAGCCCACAGCAGGGAGACGAGAGCGGGCAGAAAGCAGTGAACCGTGGGGGGCTTTGCCGAAGTGGAGATCAAATCATGTTTTTTTTAAAGATGAGAAGTCTCACTTCAAGGACATTTGTCAAGTTTTTCAAGTTCCCTTGATGGTCTCTTAGAAGCCCTGGCACTTCCAGAAATCACGGGACTTGTGACAAGAGTTGTCTTTAGGGCTGCCTGAGGACAGCAGGGGACAGGAGGCAGGGATGGGGGACCACCTGCTGTCCTCGTCTGCTCAGATGGAAATGGGATTTCTTCCACCCAGGGGGTTTCCTTGGGCTTCTGGGGGCTCATAAACCTACTTGCTAGAAAGGTTGAGTGTGAGCTGGGAGGAGTAGCAATTCTGACAAGAAAATCAAGAGCCCCAGCCCGGCTCCTAGCTGGACCCTAAACTTGCCTCTGGTGGGAATGTGGGCCTTGAGCTCCGATATTGCTGGAGGCCCCCCTCGCCAGCTCACCTCACCCCATCACAGGCCCCCAGGAGTCCCTGAATGGTCCACAGTCCCAGCCTCTCTGACCGGCTAAACACTGGGGCCAAGGTTAAGTTCTGGGTTTAGTTTTTTTCTGTCGTGAAGCCTCAGGAGGCCCCATTTTGTAGTTTGGGTCCATGTTTTTCAAAGAGAGCCATTTTCCTTGAAATAGTATTTCTTCTTTCTTGCTTTTTTTTTTTTTTTTTTATTGTATCTCGATGCTAGAAGAAAAATGGCACATAACAGACATCCAGGTACGAACATTTCCACAAACATCTTGCAAAACAACATCAAAGTGAGGAATACAACTGTCTATGCTTTCACGAAATGGTCTTTCTCAGAGCACTTAATTAGCTTTCCGAAGCCAACAACAAACCTAGACAAATCCCATCCACGCAGGCACGGGTCTGCCAGGCTCCAGAGCCGTCTTCTTGGTAAATCAAAGCAGGTCATTGTGGTTAATAACATTTGGACACGTATTTCAAAGCATGTGTAACAAGAGTAATTTTTTTTTTTTTTTTGCATTTGGACAACAACGGAAATAAAACCCCAAAGCAAATAAACTTTGAAATGTAATGTAAAACCATGGCCCTTCAGGACCTTGCTAAAGTGACCATGTCTTTTCAGGGAGTGGGTCCAAATGTCCTTTTCAAGTAGTTTGGGGATGAAGGTGATTGGGGACACAGGGAATCAGAGCTTACAGCGTTAAGGTAGCACCCAAGCTGGTTGCCTTATGACTCCTTGAGGTGCCCTTAGATTGAAACTGTCTCAAGGCACACTCTTAGAATTTTAAAAGGGCTTAGATAATCTTCTGAACTTTGAGTTTTAAAAAATAACAAATAAAATTTTATTTTTAGCATGTTCTTTTCAAAGCTCCCAGTGCCTCCAAACCAGGCAGAATGGAGGAAACTCCCTCTAAGTCAAAGCAACCACCTACATGGATACAAGCCAAGCTCCAAGTCCAGAAGTGGAAGAGTACTGCTAGCATCTGATTATCCACTCGTTTGGCAGGAAAAATCTAGATTGGATGGTTGGGATTGGAAAATGTGTGAAAATGGCAGTGCAGGAAAAAAGGAAAGAAAGCAGGCATGTTCTGTCCCCACTGGATCTACTTCGCTGACGTGCTGGGGAAAATAAGTGCTAAAAGGACTTTGATAATGTGCTAATTATGCAGCCACATTTTCAACATGCCATCTGCATAATCCCATCTCACAGAGATGCTCCAAACTACCTGAGGACATTTGGGTCCTGAAACATGGTCACTCTAGTTTCATCAGCAAATAAAACATGGATGCAACTTTGCAATTAAAAAAAAAAAATGTCACCACAATAGCCGTTGAGCTTGAATGAAATGAAGGACGGAAATCTACACATCTACTTAGCTCTTGACTTCAGGTTTTAAAAATTCAGAGTTAACAAAGGAAAATCCTTCGAATTCTGATTGGTCAATATTCCTGATGACTTCCTGGTCAGGAGGTGTTAGGACTGGTGGATGGCGGGTGAAAAATCGGTCGAAGTTTTCAGCATTTCGCCCACACTATGAGAGGGGAAGAGAAGAATTTGTGGTGGGTGGAAAAAAAAAAAAAAAAACAACCAAAACAAAACAGAACAAAATAAAACTGGGTGAGGTTTCCTCCAAACCCTTCCCTTCCACTACCTCAGAGAGGTTGTTTTGATGATCAGAAATGAAAGCAACATAAAATGCAAAATTTTCACGACCGTTGATTGGCACATGACGCTGGGCTCCCCACCTTCAGTTCCTGTAGCTCGTGAGCTGCCTCTGGTATCCTTCTGGGCAGTCAGGAGCTGGATGGCAAAGGCATGGGATGGTGGGGCTGGTGGCATGTGGCATGTTCTCCCAACCCCACCCCAAGGAGTCAGCCAAGCTCATTTTGAAGATGTGATTAAGGTGCCTGAGATATTTCTTGGGCACAAGATGCAAAGTAATGACACATTTATACATCACCTTGGAGAGCCCAGGACTAAGCAGCAGGTCCCTCAAAGCACTGTTCTCTGGCTCTCAGTCATCTCTGGAGATGTTTTCCAGCTCCACAGATACAGGAGTTTGTTACAAACTCCAGTCAATGGAGAAAGAGATCAAGACCTGGATTTGGTGCCTGCGATGGCTGGGCGACCACCAGGCATGATAAGTCACCGACCCTTAATTACAAGGTGCCAGGAGGTAAACTCAGCCATTCTCCCTCCAGGTGGGAACAAAGGGTGTGGGAGGAAACCCAACCCAGTGCTTTGGTGAGGCAATCCGGCTCTGGAGGGAAAACCATCCCCATTTCTCACTCATCCTGCTGTCCTTGTCTATGACAAGGTCCCGGTCTGAGGCAGAGTGATAACATATGTGTGTGTATGTACATGTGTACACTCATGCGTGAGTGCACACATGTGCACACGCCAGTTCTCATCTAACGAGAAGCGATGAGTCAGTGAATCTGGCCTTCTTTGTTCTTCACCAGCAAACCCATTACATGAAATCTCTAAGTGTTTCAGCAACCACAGCCTAACAGCATGGCAGCAGCAGTAGTAATAATAATAATTATGACAGTTAATATTTATCATGCATGTGCTATGTTCCGGGCACCCTGGAATGCTCTTTCCTTGTATTATCTTATTTCACCCTCCCGATGATGCTATGCAGTGGGTATTACTGTCATCCCTATTGTACAGATAAGGAGACTGAGGCCAAGGAGGTGACGTAATTTGTTCAGTGTCCCGCTGCTAATGAACAGGACAGCTGCCGCGTGAGCCACGTCTGTCTGATGTCAGAGCCAATCTCCCGGCGCCATGTTGCAAGAATGGTCGCTAGCTGGTGACTGACCGCATGGAGTGGGGTAGGGGTGGGGGGCAGCGGGGAGAAGCCAAGGATGGGGATCATGAGGTCTCTGGTTTGAATGACAGAGAATATGCTTCTATCAATCAACAAGACAAAGAATGCGGGAGAATTCAGAAAGATGACTATTTCCGTTTTGGACATGATGACTTTGAGGGGCCACTGAGATTCTTGGAGATGATCTGGGGGAGTCAGAAGTATGGGTTCTGGAGCTCAGGAGAGAGGTCTTGAAAAAGTTTTTTTAAAGGACAGACTATGGAGGGTAGAAAAAAAGATAATAACAATAGTAATTAAAACCACTGAGCACTTTCTAGACAACTGACATTTGCTAAGTGTGTTGCATGCATTAGCTTTTTAATTCACATAACCACCCTGTGAGGTAGGTATCTGATTGTCATTTGCCAAAGGGAATATTGCCCCTAACAAAGCGGTAAGAAGGGAATCAGGAGAGAGCTGCAGCAGACAAGCTGAGGACGGAGAGGAATCCAAGGAGAGGGCACGGATACAGCTGAAATATCTCCAAGAGGTCAAGCAGGAAAAGTTACCGAAAATGGGCCATGGCATTTGGTAATTGGGAGGAGACTGATGAGAAAATGCAGGGCTGCCGCCGAACTTCAGTCCTTGGAAGAGGGAAGATAAGCTGAAAAGCCAAGCAGTACAAGCTCCTCTTTCAAGCTTACGATCAAGGGAAGCAGAGGTATTGGATATGTGTGCAGGAGACCGAGTTCTCAGAGAGCCTCAGCTCCTGCCCCCTTCCTATTGGGAGAGAAGGAAGCCCACGCACCTGCAGACATGGGTTCGAATCCTGCCATCACTGACCGCTAGTTGTGCAACTCCGGCCAAGTCCCTTCAAGTCTCAGTTTCCTCTTTTGTGCCCTGGGGACAATTCTGACTTATATTTAAGCAGCATCATTGGGGCCGTGTCCAAAATAGACCGATGGGTGGACAAGGGGAAAAGGTGGAAAAAGTGAGACCAGTCAGGAGGCTGTTGCATAATCCAGGCAAGAGATGATGGTGGCCTGGAGGAAGCTGACAGTGGGGGAGATGGGAAGATGCGTTTGTTTGTGGGGGGTCTACTTTGAATTTAGAGTTGACGTGATTTGCTGATGGATCGGACATGGGGTATGAGAGGACTTGTGGTCTGAGTGACTTGGTGAGTGGGGGACACGAGGGGTAAAGCATGTTTGTTGGAAGACATGGAGCACTTGGTTTCATTCATGATAAATTGGAGAGTCCAGTGGAGGAGTCAAGGGTCAAGGAGGGAGTCCCCTTGCTGTGGTGTGGGGACTGAAAAGGAAGCAGCGCTAGACTGATGGCAGAGGCGGCGGGGAGGGTAGAAGATGGTTGCGATCATCCAGAGGAGAGAGATGGTGGATGGGGCTGTGGAAAAGAGGGTGGAGCAGAAGGGATGGAGCTGGAAAAAACAAAGAGGTATTTGTGGCAGGGATGGAGGAGTGGGAAGGCGTGTTACGAGGCAGCCCGGCGGGTGTTTCTGGGTGTTGGGACCTCAGCCAGCCAGTGCAGGAAGCCTGTTAGCTGAGACACAGAGAGTCTTCAGGGGCCATTTTTCTTTAAAAACCATCCATTTCCTATCCACAACAGAAGGCTGTTGCTCTGCCGGGGCCTCCCCAGGGGCTGTGATGGGAGACAGAGAAACAGCTTCTGGAAGCTCCGCAGCCTCCTCTCCCATCACTCCCCCCACTGCCTGGAGAACAATGAAATCTTTAAGTGAGATAGCAGAGAGGAGATGCAGGAACAGGGGTTAACCAAGGGGGCACAATACAGCGGGAGCGTGATTTCCTTGCTAATAAGCAGCTTACGAGGCTGGCAGATCACAATCTCCCTAAGTGTTTCCGTGTTTTTCAAATGGAGCTGTCACTGCCCATTAGCTTCAGGAGCGCTCCCTAAATGGAGACGTCAGCCCTTGGGAGGCACGGCCCTGATCAGCTCTGCGCCCGCTGTGTCCTTGGAGAATGGGCAGCTCAGCGGCTGGGATCTAATTGCAAACGCAGCGTGGACCACACCTGCTTCTCTGGCTGTCTTGGGTGGATGCTTCAGCCTCACTCAGTGGCGAGAAGAAAATCCAACCCCCTTGACATCACTGGGGCTCCTGGAACAGGAATGGGGGCCAAAGCCAACTAGGTTATTTAAAATCACAGGGAACCTCTTCCCGGGTTGGAGAGGGGAATGAGGATTGTGACTTGTTTCCTTGTGCCCCCGAATTTAAGAGACAAGACCGTTTGAAAAGCTTATCTGTGAGCCGTTACATGTGAGCTCTTCTTTTCTTTTTCTAATCTTCTTTCTAATTTCTGCTTCATTGTGCTAATAACACCTCCAAGTCTGGCTGTCTAATGTGGAGTTGGCTCGGTCACAGCAACCACAGGGATCTTTCAGAGACGCCAACCTGGATATGTCACTTCCCTGCTCTAGTCTGCGATGGCGCCCCACTGCCCGAAGCCACACTCCTCAGCATGGCTTACAGGCTGTTTAGGACTCGGCCCTGGTCACCTGGTCAACAGCCTCTTCGCTGCCCATGGTCCCGCAGCCCAACTCCTCCCACCACAACACACCCACCAGCTGTCCTGACATCCTCCCAGCTCCTAGAACCCTCATGCACTCTCACCTCCGAGCCTTAGCACAGGCTGTCTCTTCTGCCGGGAACACTTGCCTCCCACCCTGTTCCCCATCATTGTCTACGCGTCCTTCTCTGTTTCCAGACACTTCCTCCAGGAGCTTTTCCTGGACTCCTGCTCTATCTATACCCCTGGGTTTATCCCATCAAGATATAGGATGTTCATCAAAGAATTGTTAGAGGGAAAAAAAAAATTTTAAATCAAGTCGGCCAACAGGGAAAAGAGTTAAATAAATAATGATCCATCTGTTTTATGTATTGCCATGCAAAATGCTTTTAAAAATTAAAATAAGATGTAGAAGAATATTAAATAACAGTTATATATAATTAATGACAGTGTGTATGATATGTTCCCATTCTATGAATTACAGACATAAATGTGTATGTACTACCTGCAGGCATATTATACATGTGCTTCTAGAGACTGGGAGAGTTACAGATTGTTTGATTTTTCTATCTTTTATGCTTATTGTGTTTTTGAAAATTTAAATAATAGTCAAGTAGTATTATTTTTGTGTATAATAAGGACAAAAACTACAAAAGCTCTTTTAAATGAGGGAGCTATTACAGTGGAGGAAAGGGGGAAAATAGAAATAAAGGGAATGGGAATATTTAGCCAAATTGCCGAAATCTGCCTGGCGCTGTTTAATGTACTTCATCTTAGTTAAAAACTCTAAGATCTCCCAAATGGCTGCCCTAGTGTGGATGTGGGGATGATGACAAAGGCTAATATTTAGGTTATCTAAGGAGACAGGTATACACACAGGCCATGGCATGGGGCCACGTGACAAGTGCTGCCATTGAGTACAGAGGTGAGGAACGCGAGAAGGGCCAGGGAGACTTTCCGAGGAGATGACATCTGAGTTGAGTGGGACCAGAAAGAAAGACACTGCTTCTTTGGAGGAGGGAAAGGAAGAGCCCAGGGAAGAAATGGAGGTGAAAAGAGGTCAGGGACAGAGCAAGATGCTGGAGAAGAGGATAAAGGTCCACCCCATACTTCTCACTGCTTAATCAAGTTTGATAACATGAGGCCAATGGCACAGGGGAGATTCCTGCCCAGCCTCCATCAAGACACCAGAGACTGGGTCACAACGAACCGAGACTAGGTCACAATGAAAAGATACCCAAGCGATATGGTCTGACTAAAAGACAAGGGAGTCTCCCTCTCTCTCTGTTTATAATGTGCAAATTCAGGGAAATTTGGGATCCTTTTTATGCCTAT
The DNA here is from genome assembly GCF_003031525.2 of Neophocaena asiaeorientalis asiaeorientalis. Taxonomy (NCBI): domain Eukaryota; kingdom Metazoa; phylum Chordata; class Mammalia; order Artiodactyla; family Phocoenidae; genus Neophocaena; species Neophocaena asiaeorientalis. The sequence goes on from NW_020173198.1 coordinate 5,444,790, forward strand.
GGGTTCTATGAAGCAGGAGAACGCAGGAGGGACCCACCCAGGCAGAAGCAGCCAGCCATGTCAGGCACACGCATTTGATCATTTTTAAAAGTTGTCTGTGGACCAAGGTGTTTCTCTGGAGCAGAGTCAGACAATATTCTGCATGGTCTGGGCTTTGGCAAAGAAGGAAAGATTAAAGCCTCCTTTCCTAATGATGAAGGTCCCTTACAATCAGGAATATTTGATCTCTGTGTCTATTAAGGAGGAAGCTGGCAAGAGAGGGGGTCTTTTGCGCTTGATAGCAAGTTTCATTTTTAAAAAGATCTTCATTTAAAAACAACACGCAATGTTTTCTTTTCTTCCAGATCTCAGGTTAAATGCTACCTCCTCAGAGAAGGTGAGGATCACCTCCAAGTAAAGCAGATTCACCCTTTCTCCTCCTGTTATTCTCTCTCAGAGCAATCTGTTCATTTCTTCCACAGGAAATAAAATACGTGAATGTCCCAATCTACAATTACATGTTTATTTCTTTGCGTATCTGTATTGTCTATATTCCCATCTAGACTGTAAGCTCTATGAGAGCTGAAGCCACATCTGGTTTGCCCACCCCTGAATTTCCAGGTCCCAGTACAGAGTAGGCACTTGGTGTTGTCAAAGGGATGAATAGTAGCATATATTAAGTGCTTATTATTAGCCAAATACTGTATAAGTGCTTTACAAGCATGATCTCATTTAATCCAACAGTTCTATGAAGTCTGCTCTACAATGAGGAATAGATTTAGAGCTTAAGTAACTGACTAGGATTTGATCCAAGATCTGACAACTGTTCCGTTTATGCAGAAACAAATAACTTGTTCACAAGCACCAAGAAAAAGAAACAACAAGACCCTTTGTAATTCCACCACCCCAGTACCTTTATTATGTTAACATTTTGGTCTGTGTCCTGGATGGCTGGATGAATGACGGATGGATGCTTTTTACTCTAAAAAATGTATACTCATCGCTTTATTCTTTAGCCTGCTTTTTAAAGAACGACATGAAATATACTCTAAACTTTTCCCCATGTCAACAAAGTATCATATTGTTCTTATCTGTTCTTCACCATTCATCCTAAACCTATGTCGCTGGCTTCAAATAAACTGCCCTCAAATAGTAATTAACCCTTTTACTTGCTTATGTTTTTATAGCTTTGATTCTCACAAGTTGGTAAGATAGGCAGGAAAAGGATTATCTCCACTTAGCAGAAAATGTGAAAAGTTAACAATTTGGTCAGGGTCATACAAGGTAAAGGAGGAGAACCACGATTCGGAGCCTGCTTTGCTTGATTCCAAAGACCACGGGGCAACAGCGATATCTCACTGCCTTACAGACTGTATCCGATCATGTGGCATGGACTTGAAAGCTGACTTGGGTGGCTTCCCTGGTGGCGCAGTGGTTGAAAGTCTGCCTGCCGATGCAGGGGACGAGGGTTCGTGCCCCGGTCCGGGAGGATCCCACATGCCGCGGAGCGGCTGGGCCAATGAGCCATGGCCGCTGAGCCTGCGTGCGCCAACCGGAGAGGCCACAGCAGTGAGAGGTCCGCGTACCACAAAAAAAAAAAAAAGCTGACCTGGGTACCAATCTCAGCACCATCCATCCCCAGACAGATAATTTGCAAGCAGGTTAGCTAAATTCCCTAAGCCAGGTTTTCTGTTATGTCAAATGGATCTATCTTGCAGGATGCGGTGAGGCTGATTTGACAAAATGCACATAAAATCTCTGACATGGTAGCTGGTAGCTGCTGTTGAGTGCTGACTTACCCAGTCCTGTCCAATGAGCTAATCTGATGGGCGTGGCTGTACCCTGGCAACTGAGGGATCCTACAGGCCCTGCCACACCCCAACCTATCCTAGCGAGGTAGAAGGTAGATGGGCCCCTGGGCTGGACAGCTGGAGTTTGTCCAGCAGAGTAAACTGGGGCTTTGTTTTCCCATGACATTCCAAGGACAAAGCTGGTGGCAGGGGCTGAGCTCTGCCAGAGTAAAGAGATAAGACAACCACATCTATCACCTCCCCAGCTGCCCAACTACACATACACAGGAAGGCTTCTCGGGGGTCAAAAAAGGAGAGGACGCAACCCATAATAGGTGCTGTCAAACCTCCCACAGGCCTCTGCGCTGGAACCCATCTTGGCAAAAAACATGTGCACACATATTGGGGAGGGCCCTAGGACAGGTCAGGTGTGGAAAACAAATGAGATAATTGGCCAAAGGTAAGCAAAGACCCGGAAGAACTGCCCTATATAAATGATTTAACTACCTCTTCGCTGCACTTGTCCTCATTAGGGAGGACACCCATGCCCTTTCTCTCAGGGTGTGTATCTCTGCCTTGCTTCTGTCTTAAATAAACAAGCTATTTTTTGTGTGCTCTCCCACATGTTATGCTGCGTCTCTGATAATAAACTTTGTACCTGTTCTTACAGTGTTTGCCTCTTTGAGAAATTCATTTTCCAAACAGGGCAAGAGCCAGGGCAACTTTGCTTCTAGCCTCTAGCCCCTGGCGGACCAGCAGCTAGGATTTCCGGTTTTCATCCACGCTACCCAGGTCTGATTCCTGGGCAGGGAGCTAAGATTTCTCTTCAGGACCGCTCACTGCTGTCTCTCTGAGATCACGAGGATATTATCATTAACAAGCTACAGACACTTAAGACACGAAATCTTTCCCACCAAGGCTGGCAAGATATGTGGGAAGCCACAAGGTGAAGCCAGGCCCTGGGGCTCCTGGTTAGAGAAAGTGAGGAAAACGTGGGCCCATGCACAAAAGGGACACCTCCCCTCTCCCGTCCAAGCATCACTTCCTCGGAAAGACGTCTCGAGCGGTTTCACACACCACTTGTGAGCTGCTGTTTTTCGTACCCTAATTGGAGGGCACTGTGATTGCTTTTAAGAAAATGCACTTGTAAATAAACAAAAAATACACTTTTGTTCTTTCCCTCTCTGGGTCATGGGCATGTCTTGATCCTCCAAGTTCAACTGTCACCAGAAGTCTTCATGCAGTATCTCTGCCGGGAGTGGTTATGGAGACAGGAGGAAAATCAGTCAGCTCAGTGCCCTGAGAACAAGGGAGAAGAGGGGCCTGAAGAGGAGCGAGAGACTCTGAGCTTATCCTACAGATAAACTCGCACATATAGGAAACTAGGAAGCTACTGAAAGAATGAAGTAGATTTAGACGTGCTGAGAAAACCATAATTCAAGAAGAGTCATGTACCTAACTGTTCATTGCAGCTCTATGTACAAGAGCCAGGATATGGAAGCAACCTAAGTGTCCATCATCGGATGAATGGATAAAGAAGATGTGGCACATATATACAATGGAATATTACTCAGCCATAAAAAGAAACGAAATTGAGATATTTGTAGTGAGGTGGATGGAACTAGAGTCTGCCATACAGAGTGAAGTAAGTCAGAAAGAGAAAAACAAATACCGTATGCTAACACATATATATGGAATCTAAGAAAAAAAAAAAAGGTCATGAAGAACCTAGGGGTAAGATGGGAATAAAGACACAGACCTACTGGAGAATGGACTTGAGGATATGGGGAGGGGGAAGGGTAAGCTGTGACAAAGTGAGAGAGTGGCATGGACATATATACACTACCAAACATGAAATAGATAGCTAGTGGGAAGCAGCCGCATAGCACAGGGAGATCAGCTCGGTGCTTTGTGACCACCTAGAGGGGTAGGATAGGGAGGGTGGGAGGGAGGGAAATGCAAGAGGGAAGAGATATGGGAACATATGTATACGTATAGCTGATTCACTTTGTTATAAAGCAGAAGCCAACACACCATTGTAAAGCAATTATACTCCAATAAAGATGTTAAAAAAAAAAACCAATGATATCAGTTATGCGGAATCTAAAAACAATGATACAAATGAGCTTATTTACAAAACAGAAACAGACTCACAGACTTAGAGAAGGAACTTATGGTTACCAGCTGGGCGGGGGGCAGGGAGGGATACTTAGGGAGTTTGGGATAGACATGTACACACTGCTATATTTAAAATGGATAACCAATGAGAACCTACTGTAGAGTACAGGGAACTCTGCTCAATGTTATGTAACAACCTAAGTGGGAGAAGAATTTGAAAAAGAATAGATACATGTATATGTATAAATGAATCACTTTGCTGTACACCTGAAACTAACACAGCATTGTTAATCAACTATGCTCCAATCTAAAAGTTAAAAAAAAATAAAAAACAATCTCCAAGATGGAAGGCAGGAGTAGAGCCAGGCATGGGGATCGAACACGAGCACTAACATCCCTGTGTGTGATGTGGAGGACTTCTGTGCTGCATACAGCGTCTCCAGAAGGTCACCCAAGGAAGCCGGTCGCAGTGAGTGGCTCTGGGAAGGAGAGCCACGAAGCCTAGTTAGGGGTCTCTGGGGAGGTACTTAATTTCACTGCATAGCTTTTGATGCTGCTGGAAGTTTTTACTTTTTCAGATTTTTTCTTAAGGAAGGAAGATCAAAGTGCCCAATTTGATGAGGTCAAGAAAGATAAGTCCACGAGAGGAGACAATTTGGGGTCATTGCTGACTCAAGGAGAGAAATTTCAATAGAATGGTGGCGGCAGAAGCCAGATTGCACCGAACTGTAGAAAGAATGGAAGGTAATGAAGTGGAGACAGCAAGAACTCCTTCCAAAGTTTGTCTGTATGAGAAGATAGGGCAGGAGCCCTAGCGGTAGGATGGAGGGATCCAGGTTTGAGGCAAGGGATTTTTAAGATGAGAGACTTAGCATGTTTCTGTGTGAGGTGAATGAATCAGAATGGAGTCAGAGTGGATATCTGCTGGGCTTGCAGGCACAGTGGCTTTATTTTTCTCGGAGGACCCACTCCTTCCCCTCTGCAAGATGTCCACTTTAGATAGGGGCAGACCCAGTCACTTGGCAGGTGACCCAGGCCTGGCCGATCAGAACATTCCATCCCCCCAACCCCCAGGCCCAGTGATTGCTTTAGAGATGACCATATGACCCAATACCCTCCGACAAGATTGAGTTCCAGGCTGCTGGGAAGTTTAGCAAAAGGAAGCTCTTTTTTTCGGCAGAAATTGCGAAAATAATGGGACGTAGTAAGTCTGGAGTAGCTATGTGCCCAAGAAAGCCTTCAGGGAATGAAGAATGAAATCGACAGACAGGAAAGCCATCCCAGGGAGACAGAGAAGTGGATGGCTTTTGATACTGTTGAGACCCTGGATCCAGCCACAGCTAAATACTTGAAAAAAATTTAGTCATTACGTCAGTTTGAATTGGGTTCCTATTTGTAACCATAGGAGCTTTGATTAATATATAGAGAAGCTGTAGGCACAGGCTGGCCAGAGCAGATGCACAAAGGACATGGGAGAACAGGGGTTCAGAGCAGAAGGGCAAAGTCTTCACGGGGGGCCGGGGGAGGCACCTGTTTGCTGACACACAGAGGGAAAGAGGTCAAGATGACTATACAGGAGCAGGAAAGCCACCCACCCATGGGCCTCAATTTCCCCCCGACTTAGGATATGGGGCTATCAGTTGAGACCAAGGGGACTGGAACTTTAGTAGGGGGACCTTCAGAAAACAGAAGGTTTGGGGACTTGCCCGGGAAGGCTTAAGAGCCCGACTGAGATTGGAGAGCCTGCGATTGTGGAGGCTCATCTTTACTCAGCTGCTGAATAGCAAGTCTGGTGTTTTTGGGGGGGGGGTTTCTGTTTTGTTTTGTTTTTTGCCGTGCCATATGGTTTGTGGGATCTTAGTTCCCTGACCAGGGATTAAACTCGAGCCACAGCAGTGAAAGCGCCGAGTTCGAATCCTGGCTCTGTTGACTCTGTCCACATTCCTTCTGCTTGACCCAGTCTCCCTGGATCCATGTGTTCATCTCCTGAAGTTCTCCCAACCTTTGGTCAACAGCTTTCTGGGGCACTGTGATAAGAATTACAACCTGGGCAGGGTTGACGGCAGAATCTAAGGAACTAAACTTCATGGACATTCATTCAATGGAGCCCATCCCCCAGGAAAGTATTTAAACACGGGACTGGACCAAGAGCAGTTCAAATCCCACATCTGTGCAGCCGAGTTTGGGAGATGAGAGAAGAAACATCATGGAGGCAAGAGTATGGGCTTCGGAGGTAAAGAAATAGGACTTCAGATTAAATTGGCTGTGTGACCACGGGCAAGTCACTTAACCTCTCTGAGCCTGTTTCCTCACCTGTACGGGGGAGGTAATAATCCATCTATTTCCTGGGGTGGTTGTGCAGATGACATGAGATCAATAAATTAGATACAGTGCTCTGCTTTCTAGTAAAATTGAATAATTTCATAGAACATGCCTGACCCATTTTATTGTTACTGCTGATGTTATTAATAAAGTCCTTCATGCATTAAATGGAGGGTGAGTTTTCTTGTCCTGGTTCTGTCATATTCCCTGTGTAAGTCACTTGGGGAAATCTCTGGGCCTCTGCTTCCTCATCTATAGAACGGAGGGGTTGAATTCCACTTCTAAGGTATCTTTCAATTCTTGACCTCTGTCACATTTCAGTGGTTATGGCCAGACATATCCTAACAGATTCATGCTCTCTCTCAGCATGTGACCTTCCCGCCTACCACTTCAATCAAACCACTGGCCCCTCTGCCAAGGGACAGCTCAAAGTCACGCACCTGGCAAATGATTTAGGAAACTCACTTGGCCCAGGAACCTGTCAATTTGAACCATCTTTCAAAGGGAGCCTGGCTGAATCCACAGTTTCAGTAGGCTCTCCACGGATGGATGGAAAGGGAGATAAACAGATAAACAAACTCCACGTTACATGTCCTAAACAACCCTGGGCTATTTGTTAGTCAGTGTACGCATGTAGCCTAATATTTTGATTACGATCTCTGCAAACTCCACACTCTCTGGATAACCACGAGAACAAACAGAACCGGGTGGGAAAACATCTACTTCTTGACGAGCCTGCCTTGAGTGCCTCATTTCAGATGTTGCCATGCCCTGCTTCCAGGGGTTATTCAGTGTCTGCTGTCTTTGCCAGCCTCGAAATCAAAGCCTTAAGGAACAAGTGAGATTTGCATCTTTTAAAAATCCTGCCAGTGAACTGTAAAAGGTGTGAATACGCTACATGTTTGTTGCAATATTTTAAAATAAATTGTAATTCATTTGAACTGTAAGAATACTTAGTCTTTTTCTATTATGTAACAGACACCATTAGATGGTGTTATCATGGTCCGCTCCCATCAGTGCTCTCACAGACCTTATTAAAAGGGGCTCCAGGTGCTTCTAAACATCTTTCCAAGATACTGAGCAGATAAAATCCATGGTTCAAGTCCTGGCTTGGCCACCTCCAAGCTGCTGGACCTTGAGCAAATGTCCTAACCTTTCCAAGTTTCATGCCCTCATCTGCAACACAGTGACAATGGCACTTACCTCATAGGGTCGTGAGAATTAAATGAGGTAATGCCTGGAAGGCACTTAAAACAGTGCCTGGCACAGACAAGAGCTCAATATTTTTTCCAATGTATGTGAACGGCACAGGTTTTATGAGAATTATTTTAAATCTCAGTATTCAAAAAAATATTATCCTCTTGAGCATTTGGTACTTTGGAGGAGCTAGATTCTATTCTTAAATAAATCATATTAAGTAAAAGTTAGCTCCCTTTCTTAAGCCTTGAATTTTGAGTTTTAATAGCAAACATACAAAGGTTATGCTTTGTGGCTTCAATTCAGAAATGTCAGCACATCAAACACACGTTCAGACACACACACAGAGACACTTACTCATACAGTGTAAAGGGCAATTGGGTTTGGAGGAGAATGTCACATGAACAGAATTGCAGCTCATTAAAGCAGTACTTGAAGCTTTTGACCTCAGCTACATAAACAATGTCTTCAGATGACAGAATTACCAAGAAACCAAGTCCTGTGAGCAGTTCGGCATTTAGACTCCCAGAGGATGCAAGTAATGGTATGTGATCCAGTAACCTATGCAGTATTTTGGAAAGGATATTAAATGAGAGGCTGAATAAAGTAGAGTGGGGAGAAGGGGCTCCGTTTTTCTTGGTTTGCAAGATTCCAAGACTTTTCAGATGTGCAGATGCCTCAAAATTCGACGGGACTTTATGTAAAGTGATGAGAACAGAGAATAGGTAACCAGAGCAGAAGTGACTGGCATCAGCCTATCATATGGGTGGGGCTGGAGTCTGTGAGCCTGACACCAAGGCTGGAAGGGAAGGAAGGAGGGGTGAGCACGCTGATCATGTCTGGACAGTGTCAGATGGCCGCCCTCGATGAAAGGATGTAGGGAAAGAGATGTTTCTTAATGACTATGTCCCGTCCAACTGCACTCAACCCCTGCCCAGGGTGAAATGACAATCAGATGATCATGTCTTAGGACAAGAATAGAGCCACGCTTACTAGTGGGCAGGTCTCTGTACACACACCCTAGTACTGCAGGCTCCGTAGACTGTAATGAAACAGGGCATCCTTGTCACCTTGTTGCTTTTCTCTCACTCTTCAATTTGCTGCATCTATGCTGCCCGTTGGGTGAGTTGATCCAAGGGCTGCCTCCACGGGGCAACTGGAGCCTTGAGCCCAAGGTCTGTGTCCCTACCTCATTTTCAGGGCGAGCCCTGCGTCAGGTGTCATGGACACCACTGGACTTCACCGAGGCAATTCATAATGATATACGAACGTCACTGAAATCTCGATCAGGCGTTTTGATTTAAACACCTTATGCTAGCCTACAGTGCACTGCGACATTATAGCACCACATACCACAAATTCTCCTGTAAGACATGCTCACCCACGGTGTGGCCTCAACACACCCTCCACGACAGCACCGCCACATTCCAAGCTGATCACCAGACAGCACCTCCCACCTGGATTAGCGCAAGAGTCTCATAACCCATCTCCTGATTTCACCCCTCCCCCCATAACAGTCAGATCAAGATACTTCTCTGCCCACCTTAGCTGGAGTAAAAGCCGCAGATCCTCAATGGCCTGTACCATCTGCCCCTCTCGTGGCCTCTCTGATCTCATCTCCTTTTACTCTCTCCCTTGCCGGCTCAGGTCAGCCACCTGGACTCTCTGCTCTTCCCTGAATGTGCCAGGCCAGCTCCTGCCCCAGGGCCTTTGCACCTATTACTACCACCCAAACCACTCTCTCCCCCAGATATACACATGGCTCCCTCCTTCCCTCACCTTCTTCCCATCTTTGCTGAAATGTCACTTTCTCCGTGAGGCTTTCCAACGACCCTATTTAAAACTGACGTCTCTGTGACCCTGCTCTCCCAATCCCCAACCTTCCATAATGCTTATCTGACATAGTCACGGATTTCTAGGTTCATTATTTGCCCACTCCCTCTAGAATATACAGAGATTTTTACTTTTATTGCTGTGTCTCCAGGGCCTAGAACAGCACCTAACATCAATAAACACCTGCTGAATGGAAGACCCATAACGTCCCCACTAGAGGACGGAACCAGAACGCGCTGCTTCTCAACCCACCACTCCACCACACGCCCAGTCACATACTCCGCCCTTCAGCCGCAAACCAGCACCTCCCATCCGCCGCACACTGACCTGTAGCACCCTGCCACGCGTCCCAAGCTGCATTCCAAGCACATTCTGTACTAAAACATATACACCCCTTCAGCATAGCCCTCACCATGCCACACTGCACACTGACTACAACAGGATCCACCAGTCAACTCACTGGCCGGTGTAGCCCCTGCTACACCGTGGTCCAGCAGCATCCTCTTACCTGGGATCATGTTAGAAATGCAGCATCTCAGGCCCTACCCCAGACTGGCTGAATCAGAATCCACAGTTTAATCAGATGCCCAAGAGACTCCGTATACACATTAAAGTTTAAGAGGCTCCGCTAGGCTGCATCATGGCACCTGTAGCATTGGCTGGGCAACGACAGACTGCGGAAGTCACAGCCCCCTCCACCCAAAGTCCAACATTCATGCATTGCATCATCAGATCCTTCATCACACAACCAAACGATGCCACGACAGATACAACTCAGCACCCAAATTACAGCCCAGGTAGCTTACACAACAACCAATTTATTTGAGACACACTGCTGTACATAACAAAAACACCCTGTGCTCTAATATGTATCCCTAAAGAATCCGGTATGTTCCTCAGCACAGTGCATTGCAGCTCCTATTTGACAGCCTTTCATTTAATCACTCATTTATTCAGTAAAAATGATTAAGCACATGTCATGTGCTCAACCTTATGCTAAGCACTGGGATCCAGCCCTGAAAAAGACAGTCGCAATCTTTTAGTCTCGCCAAAAAGACAGACCTTACACTGAAAAAGTAATTACGACAAAGTGTGATGAGTTTGTTGATGGGACACTAGCAGATGATCCCTACTCAGGAATCGACAAGAGCCTCCCTGCGTGGGTGACGGTCTACCGATTTGATGAGGAGGAAGGAGGGAGGCACCAGGAGGAGGGGATGCAGGGAGCACGGGAAGGCTTTGGGGTTTCCAGGTAGCTGGCTCCACGTGGGGAAAGCCAGGAAGGGAAGGGAAGGCACTGCATGTTAGAGGAACTGAACGACACTCAGAAATGCCAGTTCTTGAAGTAAGGAGTCTGGGGAGGCAGCAGAGACTGGACCTGGGGAGACTCTAAGAGCCATATATGCTAAGGAACAATAGACATTATCCCGGGGCTGGCAGAGAGCCATCGGGGGTCTTTAAGCAAGAGAGTGACACGATCAGATGCACGTTAAAAAAATTACTCTTGTACCCGAAACAATACCTGACGCTAATGTGTTTCAGTAGTTTCCAATGCTACTCTGCGAAGAGCTCTTGCCACAATAAAAGAGAACGACTTTAAAAATCCATTTAAAATTATTTTAATGAACCTCCAATAATAGCACCCTTCACTGATGTTTGAATATAATCCTCTGTTATTGCCCCATGTTTTTTCTTTCTCTTGCTGCTCTCTATTTAATAGCATGCATGAATCAGGAACACTGACAGATACATGCATGCCTTTTAATATCCCGCGAGGCACATGGAACTCTGCACACACCCACCGCGGGCCTTTCAGAAGGTGTGGGGAAGGGGAAATGTGAAATCCCTGGAGGGGCGGCGG
>NW_020173198.1:5455935-5576426 GCF_003031525.2 Neophocaena asiaeorientalis asiaeorientalis
GCTCTAAGGCTGGGAAATGCTGTGTGAAAGGCGTGTGCCCAGATTGAATCAGATGAGTGGGTGGTGTGTTCATTATTATGTTTATTTCTAATTCACCCTAAGAAAATAAAGGGCAGTGCCTCTTCCCCTTAGAGCTGGTTGTAGAACATCTTGAAGTCTATAGCCCAGTCCAGTCACTGTACTTTGAAAGTCATTGTTAAACCCACATGAGGCATTTCAAGACATTGGCTGGCTGGAAACCATATCCAATATAGAACAGTTGAAGGATCCTGTAGATCATCACTAACTATTGTAATCTTTTTGTATTACCAATGATAAGAACAGCTAATTTTTCCTGAGCACCTCCTCTGAGCCAGGTTAAATATTTCAAAGTATTTAACCAGTCAAAATGGGCTCTGGTTGTCAGTAACCAGTACTAACTGGCTAAACTTCAACCTGACTTTGAGTGATCACTATTCTAGAGGTTATAAACTGACAGCCACATACGGTTCATGGGTGTGTTTTATTTGACCTGATTTGCGTTTAATTTTTAAAACTTGTTGCTGACATATTTATAAAAATAGTGAGATTTCATATGAAAATCCCAATGAGGATGGAGCAATGCAGAGCCTGCATCCCCACAGGACCAATCTGGCTAGCCCAGTGCCCAGCTCATAGAAGGTTCTCAGGAGAAGGTAGCTGTTATTATCATGGATAATATGAAAAGAATACAATAATTAGTAATGAGCCACAGGATCCTCCAACTGGTCCGCTGGAGATGAACACCCACTGAGCCCTTGAGAGCCACCAGCTCCCCTGTCTGCCCCTCTCCCCACTACTCCCACCTCCCTCACTGACATTACCTGCCTGCCCTCTGTAGCTACCTGTTCCTGGAAGGTACCACCCCTCACTCAGACTGTGTGAGAACCAGTGTCTTCCTCTTAAGGAGATTTCTCTCCTTGCCACATTCCTTTGGCCTCTGTCTAGCTTCCCTGCCTGAGCTTTTGACCATGAACTCCACAGCAGTGATTCCCAGCCTGGAGTGTTTATCAGATTCAACTAGAGAGCCCCACCCCCCCAGGGTTTCTGATTCAGGAGGTCTGGGGCAGGGCCTGAGAATTTCATTCCTAAAGTTCCCAGGTGATACTGCTGGTCTGGGGACCACACTTTGAAAAAACCACTGCTCTACACGTAAAGAATGAACCTCAAATGTCAGTGGCTCAATGCCGGTGGGGATGGGGGCATTTGCATCTTTCCTCCGGCCAAGTGAAGAGAGACTGGTCCACATTTTGAGACCTCATGAAGAGCCCGACAAAACCCAAGTGGGTTGTGTGTGCCACCTTCAAGTTCCCAGTTTCCCGAATGGAGAATCCACTCTTCTCTTCCAGATTGCTTTTTTTTTTTTTTTTTTTTTTTACATCGGCAGGCAGACTCTCAACCACTGCGCCACCAGGGAAGCCCCCAGATTGCTTTTTGATCGTTTTTTATATAACGAAAGTGATGATACTGCCTATGACACGCAGGTGTACACATGAACCCCAAGTGTACACATGGACGTTATCTTAGGGACTAGCAGCAGCAGGACTCAACAATGTTCTGCCCCTCAAAGGCGCTGCACCCAACACAACGACCAACGTGTGACACGCCACTAACAAAAATCATCAACTATCCCAGAGGGCCTCCTGCGTACCGGGCACGTACTGAGTGCTTTATGCATTATGAGTCTCCCCTGATGCAGACACTGTTATCATCTCTGTACTACAGACGATGCAGCAGAAGAGCAGAGAGGGGAAACGACTCGTCCAAGTTGTCCAGATGCAGAACAAGCAAGAGATGGTTCGTTGGACCCGCTGCATTCACTGAGGGTCAGACACTATTCGGAATATTGTGCTCAATCCTGTGTCTGTATTTTAAGATGGATGTTGATTACCTGGAGGACATCAGGCACCCGGAGGTGATGTCACACGGGACATGCTTGCAGGTGGAGGAGGGGCGTGTTTAGCCTGGAAATCGCAGGATTCAGGAGTATAAGGATGTGCTACAGAGAAAGAGGCTCTGGTTGACAGCACAGGACCCAGTGATGGCAATTCTGGGGAGGCTGATTTGATATCGGTATACATGTTGGCAACAATTAGAAGGACCACAGTGTGGAACTGGCTGCCTCTAAAAGGACCCTGTATCTGAACACCAGGAAGTGTCCAGAGAGAAACAATTCATCAGGGATGCTGTGATCCTAAGCATTTGGCATGTGCAGGACTGGCGAGATGACAGAAGCAGAACTACATGTCCTTTGCCCCGGGCATCCTGGTACGCCTCTAACGGAGTCAGACTCTGAATCCTCGCTTCCTCACACACTGGCTGAGTGACCTTGGACAGAGCGCTTAACCCCTCTGTGCTTCCATTTCCTCTTCCATTACATGGAAGCACTTGCTTAATAGGTTGTTGTGAGGATTTAATCAGATGCTATGTGTGAAGTGTTTAATATGGCCAGATAAGTGGCCAAGAAATTCATAATAATGATATCAAAACAAGCACTGTTATCACTGTCATTTTCTTCATCTTAACATCTGAGACCCTCACAATTTCAGGTTTCGATGACAATGTTTATGCTCCCTTTTCAGCCTCAGTCAGTAGTTTTACAACCCATAATAAAGTCACCAGGTCTCCGCTGTACTTAATCTAACAAAGAAATATCCTCCCAGTAGAACCACGGTTCCGATTAATTCAGGGGCAAACTCCTCCTCCCTGCCGAGTCTTTGGGGATGGAAGCACTACTGTGTGCACACAACTGCAGGAAATGTGAGACTTTTACTATTCTAGTAACAGTTCTCTAAGAGCTATATCTATGCCCAGAGCCTCCAGGAGGGCTACCAGCACGTCACTCATTCTGGTTCGCCTTGGGTGGGAGCTGGCTGGTGGTTCTGTCTTCTTTACTGACTCAGATGGAGTGTATATTTCAGAATTAAACTTAAATACTGTTGAGATAAACAGCATGACCTTTTCAACGTCAGTATGAAGAGAAAATGACACAGTCGAACCAAGGAAAGAACGAGGGCAAAATTAGATTCTTTATCACTGTCCAAGAATGGATCTGAACTCTGCTCACCCAAGAACCATTCCCCAGCTCAGACGGTTACAATAATTGAATCGATAAAACAAAAACTCAATGTCCATGGTCTTTCCCACATTCACAGAGGCCGTGTGGATGGAAATCTCCATTCTTGTACCCACTGCCTTTGAGTATAAATGTGAGCACTCCTAGATCGAGGTCCACCCCTCGGAGGACACCAAGGGCACACGCATTGGAGAGAGAAAGAGTGTTACGATGTGGACCCGACAACCAGAGAGAACGGTTTACTTACGGCTTTCGGCTTATACGGGGGTTGAATCTCTTTGCGTTCAAGTTTCTCCCAGTCAATATACCGGAAAAACGCATGCTCTTTAATGTCACGTTCACCTTCAGGTCCACAACCCAGACGTTTGCCCGGGTGTTTGGTCATCAGCTTCAAGAGAAAGAGAAACGTGGAATTTAATGAATTTCAGGACAGGAAACATGGGACTCTCAGAAATGATCACTCCTATGAATTAGGGAAGACAGCTTGAGGAAGAGTCCCAACTAATCTTTATTTTTTGCTTTTCATCCCAGCAGTAATTTCCTAGCCAGGTCTTTCTAATAGGAGGACCCGACAGTAGTGCCTGCTGCCCCCCGTCCCAGAACTAGATCCCTTATGGTTAATCAAACCTCAGCCTGAATGTGGCCCTGAACTTCAAGTTAGAAATGTCACATGATTCATTTTGATTTATGAATGAGGTTTACGCAGGTACTGATGCATTTAATGAGAACAGTTTCAATACCTTCAAATTCGCCTCCTGCAACCACTAGGAAACTGGAGTTTGACCAAAGCAAAGGGCACGTTCATTCAGATAATATTTGCATTTCTCAGTAAAGCACTTGTGAAAATGACAAGTCAGAAGAAAAATATTAGTCAAATGGACCCAAGTTTCAAGTAATTACTTTCCAAAAGCTCATTAAATAGTCAAAACCTAGCCCAGCTCATTTCTCTTGTATCACACATTACAGTAAACTCCGCTGAGGTTTCTTTGGTGTCCCATTTAAATTACTTAATTATCAAAACCCTCCATCTTTGGGTCTCTGAGCCAGTGCTAAATAACAAGATGAATAGATGCTCCAAGATGAAACCAGACAGGCTTCCTCTTGTAAATGAACCCAAAGCAGCATGAAAATATCTCTGATCTCAAGTCTTTAGCAAATGCACAGAGAGTAAAGATGGAGGAGTCGATGATTAATTTAAAAAAAAAAAAAAAAAGATCGGCAAGAGGCCATCAAAAGAAGAAACTAAACAATTGGAACATACAAGACCAAGAAGCTTCCCGGATCTGACCTGACCCCAAGCAGCCCAAGACGGTAGATTCCTTAAATTTTTGCCCAGGGCTTCAGGATTATGGGGGAAGGGATGAATCCAGCAATTCACACCTACTCTGTTGGACATTTAGCCAGCCTGATTCTTGCTACAGATAATTTGTCATCAGAAGCTACCCTCCTACACACACACACACACACACACACACACACACACACACACACACACAAGCACATACGTTCCCTATATGCTTTACCTTCCAGGGGAAAAACAACTGGGCACTTATGTTCTAAGCTACTTCTTTATTTATATATTATATGCCTGGTCTTACCTGATTCTCACAATAACCCAATGAGTTGGGTGTATTACTTTTTACCATTTGAGTGACAAGGCAACTGACACAGAGATAGTAGATGGCAGAGCTGGGACTGGATCTCACCTCTGCTGACCTCTAAACCTTGAGTGTTTAGAGAAATAGATTACATGTGGTTCCCCAGGGATATCTGTGGCCTGGCTTGGTCAGGAAAAGTTTATGTAGGGCAAGGACATTGGGCCAAGCCTCGACCTTTGTATAGGATTAGGGTGGCAGGAAAGAAAGGGTTAAGAGGTCTTGGTTAGCACAACCAGTAACCCTATCGATAACGGCTTCCGTGTCCTGAGCACTCCCTGTGTGCCCAGGCTCTGTGCCAAAGGCTTCTCAGCTGTAACATATCACTCTTTCATCTCCACAACGACGTTTTCAGGCCTCAGAAACTATTATCCTCATTTTCCACATAAAAAAACTAGGTCCTGAAAAGTAGTCACTACTCAAGATCACACAGCTAACGAGGAGAACTATGCTTCAAACAGACCAGCCGGACCCAGAGTCTTGAAGCTCCATCTTACAGTTTCTTCTTGTTTTCACCCTAACGTGTGGCCAGTTGGGGCATCTGTCTGCTTTAAGTTTGTACAAAGTGGGAATGGTGATCTGAGCAAACGTATACTAATTTTTTTTTCATGGTGGAAAATGGGGTCTTTAATGGGATGGAAAATAGGACATTTTCAATCGGAATGGCACTGTTTTCAAAAACCTAGCTCACTTTCCATGTAGGCAGGAGAATGCCAGGCGAAGCAAAACCACTGCGGAAAACACCCAGCACTAATGCCCAGCTCTGCTCAGCTCCTGCACGCTGAACTCCTGTGCCCAAAGCCAGCCACGCAGACGGCTGGACTTAATCACTCTTCCGATCTCTGATCACCTCCCAGACAGATCCCCTGGGGCCCGCGGTTCAGGAGGAAGCATTTGGCTGTTCACTTGAGCATCACCCCTTCTCTGGAGCATCGACCTTGAAGAAAAAGCCTACACAGGCCTCAGCCGACACAACTCAGAAAGGTCCCCAAACACAATAGCAAGAAAGTCACCCTCGTTAATCCTGAAGGTTATGGGTCTGAAATTAATAGAAATCTGCTCTACCAGGGAAACTGCTAATTGGAGCTGAAGCTGAATGCAGCTGACCTGGAAAACCCTCTCCTCCATGACCCACTTAGAACCCCAGCTGTCTAAGCAGGCAGAGCTGTGAAGGGGAAGGTCCTGAACATGTATGAGTACCTACTACTGTGCCAACACCATGCAAAACGCTTAGCTCTTCTGTTACCTCATTTAACACTCTCCAAAACTCTGTTTAATTAAGGATTAATATTCCATTTTTGGAGATAAACAGAAGCCCACAGATGCAAAGTAACGTGCTCAAGACCACGCACCTAGGAAGTGAAAGGATTGAAATTTGCAAATGGTCTTGAGCTCCAAAATCTGCCACTTAAAAAATCCCCGTCTCGGAGATGCAAGCTCAAAACACAAGAGGAGTCTAGCATGTAACACAGCAGTGCCAGCATTAGTAATAGTAGGAGTAATAACCCAAGGGTTTTAGAGCAGAGGGCCAGACTCTCTTCTACGTGATTTCCTTGTATTAACCCATCTAGGCATCAGAGAACCCTATGTGGAGTCCCATAGGTGTGTCCTCAATCTGTAGATGGAGTTGAACAACTTCCCAGTTGTCATAGGGCTAATAATGCTGGGATTTGTGCTCACATGGGGATTTCTGCCCAGAAAAATCAGGACAGGAGAGGGCACATTCTACCTAAAGAGACAGTGGCTTCCAATTCAGCTGACTGATGCCTTACAGGAATGATGGACCAGCATGGAGAGATCAGATTTTTCAAGAGAAACTGGACAGCTGAATGTTTATGGGAAATCCCCTGATCTTTAAATGTTGGCAATTTTTGCGGTACGCTGGCCTCTCACTGTCATGGCGTCTCCCGTCACGGAGCACAGGCTCCGGATGCGCAGGCTCAGCGGCCATGGCTCACGGGCCCAGCCGCTCCGCGGCATGTGGGATCTTCCCGGACCGGGGCACAAACCTTCGTCCCCTGCATTGGCAGGCGGACTCTCAACCACTGCACCACCAGGTTAGCCCAAATGTTGGCAATTATTAAACAAACTGAGAGCTCATGTACGACCTCCTCCCTCTCCCCAACCCCGTATAATGTCTACAGGGGTTTGCCCTGGCCTTGTTCCATGCTCTCTCTTGGTGCCAAGGGGCCTCGCTTAAGCTCCTAATGAACCTCTCCATGCTCTGTTCCTCGTCTTCCCTCTCCCTGCCTCATAGCCTCAAAAACTATTTTCAACCTATAAATTTTTTTTTTTTTTTAAAGATGATGTTGGGGGTAGGAGTTTATTAATTAATTAATTAATTTTTGCTGTGTTGGGTCTTCGTTTCTGTGTGCGGGCTTTCTCTAGTTGCGGCGAGGGGGGCCACTCTTCATCACGGTGCGCGGGGCCTCTCACTATCGCGGCCTCTCTTGTTGCGGAGCACGGGCTCCAGACGCGCAGGCTCAGTAGTTGTGGCTCACGGGCCTACTTGCTCCGTGGCACGTGGGATCTTCCCAGACCAGGGCTCGAACCCGTGTCCCCTGCGTTGGCAGGCAGATTCTCAACCACTGCGCCACCAGGGAAGCCCCAACCTATAAATTTTAAGATGTTAGGGACTGAGACGAATTCACATATGTTTTCCCCAGGGATATTTGCATCCTAACCTATGCAGCTGACACACAAATCTTAGGTGACTCACTGAGAGTGGGAATTTAGGCAGCATGGCAAGGTGCTTCTAGATGGAGGGGCTGGCCCAGCTGTTATAAACCACCTGAGTCTTCAGCTTTCCTTCACCCAAGCCAGTTCACATGGTGTCTGATGGGTGAGGAAGGGCAGGGCTGGGTTGGGCAATGGGAAATCTGCAAACACTCCAAGAATCTAGGACTGGCGGCCCTGGTTTAACCACACACACAGATGGGCATGCTCTAACGCCGAGAATGCACTGGTACTGCTGACTGGTGGGAGGGAAAACTTTATAAAGGCAGCATCCCTGGGCCCTGTTCTCTGGGGGTCTCTCAGTGTTGCTTTTGTACTTTCATCAGTTGAAAAGTTACCACATTTGGTTAAGATACTTAAAGGCAGTGGTTTTCAAGCGACCTCTTTTTTACAATACAGATGCCCAGACTTACTCTCTGGGGTGAGGCTGAGGTATGCGCTTTCTGAAAAAGCACTTCAGGTCATCCTGATGGCACCAACGGGGAGGACCACTGGTCTCCAGGGACTCACCCAGGTCACTGTGAGCACATCCTGGCCGCACGCAAGATGCATAACAAGCAATCCTTACCCCAAAACGTGTGTCCTGCTTTGTTCACAGGTGCAATTTGCATACATCACAATGTATAAATGTGCGAATTTTTCAGCCATCTGTGGGTTGGCGAGGGAGTACGGGTTTGGGGACACTCAGTTTGGGTCAACTTATCTAGAGAATTCCTTAAACTCAATACTGCTTGATATTTTCTTAGGATGAAAGTCACACGCTCCTAGTATTAACTAACCACGTAGGCCCCAGCGCAGAGTGAAGCTGACGGATTCATGCCGCAGAGCTCTTGTGTGCCTTCCCCTGGGTTCTAGCTCTTTGGCAGAGTCTCTGTGCTTCCTACCTCATTCATTCCATTAGCATTCCCCTGTGCTGGCTCAGAGCCTGGAGCCCAGCCAGCAGCAAGACGCTACTGCAGGCAGTCCTCCACGGTGCTTTTGTGCAAATTAGAGAAGAGCTCCCTTTCCTCTGCGTGGCAGCAGCTCTGTACCAGGCTCACAGGCTGGCAAGTGGGTGAGGGGTGGAGTTCAGCCTCCACTGTCCCTCCCCCACCCTGGGCAAAGCATCCTTGTGCAGGGCACAACCAGCACCCCTGTAGGTGGTGGTCCTGGCCGCAAGATGTAAGGGGCTCACTCACCCCTTTGCAGATGGCCACAGCTTCCTTGGACATGGACTTTGGATAAGCCACGTTGTGTTCCATGATAGACTGGAAGAGTTCATCTTCATCCTCCCCTTCAAAGGGTGCCTGTGGGACAGAGGATAGGGTGGGAGAAGGAGTCCTGCCTGAACCTCCCCCAACTGCCCCAAAACAACAAGCGCTGCTCCCTGGGGTCCACAGCGAGGCCACACTTCCAGGGAGAAGATAAGGAAAACTGGTGAACAGACTAGGGTAATAACCCCAAGGTCATGGAAGTCATAGAGGTTCAGATCTGCGAGCTGGTATCAAGCTGACACTTTCTCCTAAAGAAACCATGAGGATGGGGATGGGGGAGGACTTTCCTTACAAATCACTTAAAATTCAATTACCTGCCCAGCCAACATCTCATACAGCAGGACTCCGAATGCCCACCAATCCACGGACTTCCCATAGGGCTGATAAGCAATTATCTGGAAAACAGAAGGCATCTGTCAGGGAGACTGCAGGTTCTTGCAGCGGCTGAGACTGAATAGGCGGTTCTTTTACAATAAGACTGGAGCATCCCTGGGGGCAGGGTGGTGGGGGGAGAGTTCTTCCTTTGCCTGTCACCTGCCTATTGTGAAAGATTAAATTGGCTGACACAGTCCCAGATGTGGGTCTCTGTCTAAAAGAGTCAACAGGGAGCCCAGTGTCCACCCAAGCTATTTCTTTACCTTAGGAAGATGGACATCCTTTTGCAGAGATACCCGCAGGCGGGGAAAACATCTGTGGATGTCACATTGCCTTTTTAAAGCACCTAGTATGGCTGTGTTATTTTCAATTTTACTACAGTGAGCGTGGCATTTTAAAGAAGAAAACCCATCTTCGTTTCTCATTCCTAAAGTAATAACATTTACACAACGATGTGAATATATTTAAGACTACTGAACTGTATGCTTAGAACTGGTTAAGATGGTGATGTGCTTTTTTGCCAAAATTAAAAAGACTTTTAAGTTAAAAAATGTAATAGCATTTATTCCTATTTTACTATTAATTTAAAAATATAGATAAGCTAAGAGAATGCAATTAAGATCACCCATAATCCTCTATCAAGAGAGAAATCATGATTGGTATTTGGTCCATTTCCTTCTAGGTTTTTTTCTATTAATATATATTAAGCTCCGTGTGTAGGTATGTGCTTTACATGAATACTTTAACGTGGAATTTTAGTAAAGGATTTTATTCATTTAGAATTTCCATGCTAATATCTGTACATCAACATAATCAGCTTTTACCTCTGCACAATGTTCCATTGGATGGATATACCAAAATCTATTTCATCAATACCCAACTGACTGGGTTCCTTCCACGTAATTAGATATCTGGACATTTGTTCAATTTGTTTTTCCTTAAGATAAATTCCTAGGAGTAGAACGGGTGGATCAAACGGTACACATAGTTTTCAAGGTTTTGCTATTTATTACCAAATTCCCAGAGCATGGCAAAGTCTCGAACAGCTGTGTGACCAGCCATCAGGATGTAGGGGTGTAAAACTCACTGTATCAGAGGGATTAGAAGGTGATACAGCAAAGGTTAAGGGCTGAGGATTGAGGGCCGGACAGTCCAGACTTGGAATCCTGACTGCCGTTTCCCAGCGTGTGACCCTGGGGGAAGTTACTTAACTTCTCTAAGTCTCAGTTTCCTCATCTACAAAATGAAGTTTATAATGTCTCTGTCACAGGGTTTTCTGAGGATCAAAGAGAAATATGTACCTCTCACTTATTATGCCCTCGAAATGTCAGCTATGACTCAAAAGTTCTCTTATCCGGTCATGGTTTGTTTTACTCAACACGTGTGTCTGAGCAACCTTGGCTATAAAGTAACTGTCCGTTTATCCAATTCCATCTCCCACCTCGGCTTCTGCCCTGAAATCAGAAGTGTCCTCTGAGGAGAACTGACCTCAAGGGATGAAGAGAAAGCTTTCTGGGAGAACACCTATTGCAAGGGTTTTCACACTATTTTTTTTTATAAAATCAATTTAATAAATCAATTTCATAAGTAATGCAGCACACATTTAACTGTCAGGCATCCTATTTTCTCCATTATTAGGAATAATGCAATACATACTCTTGTATGTCTTTTACTACACGCAGGCACTATCTGATTAAACACAAATTGAATAGAGAGGTGATCAGGTCGTTAAAAATACGAATCTTAAATTTAAGAAGAATTGTCAAATTAAACTCCCAAGTGGCTGTGCTAATTTATACTCTCAGCGCTTGTGTGTTAGAGGATCTGTTTCCCCCCACACAGCCTCACCACTTTTAAAGTACTTCATGTCTCCTTCGATCCTCATGACAACCTAACAAGTTAATCCTTTTACAAAGGGAAACAGAGCCTGCGCGAGGTGAAAGAAGTAGCCGGAGGCGATGGGGTTATTTAATGGCAAAGTAGGGGGACACCTGACCTGAGTTTATTCCCCTCACCAGCGGGCTGCGGGCTGTGAGCTGGAGGAGGATGCAGCTTCCCCAGTAACACAAGTCGGGGCTCCTGCTTGCCGGCATGACGAGCACCCAGGGACTTTTGAAAACCACAGATGTGGAGGCCCACCCTGCAGGGATTCTGATTCCATGCACCTAGGGTGAGGCCGGGACATCCCCATTTTAAAAGCTCCCCAGGTGACTGTTAAGGGCAGCGGGACTTGTGAACCAGAGATCACTGAACTCATGGCAGATCAAGGAATTGTGTCTGATGTTCTAATCAGCAAAATGATAATAAAGCGAATGTATGTCACACGGGGATAACTCCATTGGGTCCTAATAAAGGATTAAGTGCTTAAAGGATTACTTTCCAGTTCCTCAAGTAATATACAAATACATTTACCTTGTGAAAAATTTAAACAGTACACAGATTAAGCTAAATTCCCCTTATCCTCAGAGGTAACCAATGTTGTAAAAGCAGTCTGTAATCTTCCAGATCTTCTATACTTTTCCATGCGTATCTACATACTCATAAGAAACATATAGCAATGTTCTGTGTATTAGGGTTATTTTCCAGAAATGGTATCATATTGTATTTATCATTCTGTAACTTGCTTTTTTTCTCTCAATGGTATTTCCACATCTGCATATACAGATGCCTGATAGTATCCCACACTATAAATCATTCAGTCTATTGCCCATCCCTTAATCAACAAACACTGTTCAAGGTAGTGCAGACAGGTGTGCTCTGATCTTTGTAAGGGCTGAACAGTATTTCTTAATATGCAATGTAGCACTGTTCCTTTATTGATCGTCTTTGAGGTTGCCTTCCGTTTTCCATTATTTTTTTGTTAAGATTTTTTTTGATGTGGACCACTTTTAAAGTCTTTACTGGATTTGTTACAATATTGCTTCTGTTTTATGTTTCAGTTTTTTTTTTTTTTTGGCAGCCAGGTGTGTGGGATCTTAGCTCCCCGACCAGGGATCGATCCCTGCACCCCCTGCGTTGGAAGACAAAGTCTTAACCACTGGACCGCCAAGGAAGTCCCTATTTTTCATTATTAAAAATAGTGCTGCAATGAAGAAAGGACTTCGAACACATATCCTTCCACGTATGGAGTGTGTGTGTGTATGTGTGTGTGTGTGTGTGTGTGTGTGTGTGTGTGTATGTGTATGTGTGTTGCAAACTAGATTCCTAGAAGAGGAACAGCTTTGGTAACAGAGTATGCAGGTTTTAAATTTAGTGCCAAGCTACTTAGTGACATGGGGCCTCCCGTCACCATTGTTACATATGAAGCCTTCACAGTCAGGAAAAGAGGAATTCTAGAATGTCCATTTCCCAGACTCTCTGCCAAGCTCTCAGTTCCTTTCCATAAAAATCCAGTAACAGATTGCAGAATGCCACCTTTCTGAGCACCAATTCAGAGAAAAAGGAAGGCTATCATCTGGCACAAATTTTTGTACCATGACATGTTGGGGAAATCCATTCTGCAACTGACCATTTCCTTTGGGAAGGAACAGGGAGGCACTAAAATAAATCTTCACACTTTCATTTATATCTTAATCATAGGAAGAAAAATTCTGAGTCTTTTAGGATTTAGCACAACTACTGCATACCTATTAGTACACAGATCCTGTGTCATAAGTCAGTCCAGAGAATCAATCAATCCCTTTCCCCTCTCCCTCCCTCCCTCCCTCCCCTGAACAAATGTCTCAGTGTCATATTAGGAGGTATCCTATGGCCATGAGCCATAGCAGCTTGATGAAGAATTTTACTGATGTGTGGTGGATGGTTCTTTTGAGTTTTATTTAAATTTTCTCCCAAACCTTGATGTATTTTGGGCCTGAGCTTCTGGGTGTGTGCTAAGCTAATTTTCATGTGTGATCACAAGGAATAATTTAGAGGACAGGAGAAGGATCAGCCTGAGGTTTGCTTGTCAGGTACCCCCGGAACCTTTCCCAGCTCCTATGTAGCCACCTAGGGCCCCGGGGAGACATCAGTACATCAACGCAACACAGACACGCCTTAGGGGTTGGCATCAGCTCACCTCAGGGGCGATGTAGTCTGGAGTGCCACAGAAGGTCTTGGTTGTCACTCCGTCCCAGATGTTTTCCTTACACATGCCGAAATCAGCAATCTTGATGTGACCCTCAGAATCCAGCATCACATTGTCAAGTTTCAGGTCTCTGTGCAGACAGAAGATTTAGAGATTTAATTAAATGCTATTTATTTCAAGTCAACCAACAGCCACTCATTATGCGCCAGACACTACAGCAGGGGTGTTGGGGGCACAGCCATGGGTACAACCCAGCCCTTGCCCTCCAACAGCTTATAATCTGGCAGGGAGATACAAGGGTGCACAAACCCCTGTGCTTTGCTTTTCCTACAGAGCCAACTGTGCCAAGCGTCTTAGAAGGACACAGTGAGACAGCAGCTCTGAGAAGAGTGATCCACAGACAGCTAAATAAAGGACAGAGCATCCATAGAAGCTTCCTGTATCCAGGAGCATCTCCAGAGTTGACCTCTGCAACTTCAGGACCGCTTACATTTCGTAGGAAGATATGTTTTACACACATTTTTATTTTTAAAAAATCTCTGAAAATCATGGAGAAAAAAAATGGATTGAGAGCATCTTATTTAACACCAAGTGCCCCAAGCTCTCCTAAGCCAGTTCCTAGGCCATGAACCCAGGAGTTTCTACTGATTCTTTCAACCAAAAAATATGTGTTGCACACCTACTATGTGACAGGCTTTGAGTGAGGTATATACTATGAACAAGATAAACAAGCCTCCTGCTCTTGTTAGGATTAAATTCTAGTAGAGGGGAAAAGACAATTACCAAGTATTCAAATCTATAAGCATGCTTATTATAGCTTCTGATGGGTGGTACGAAGGAAATAAAAAGAATGATGAGATGGACAGGAACTGAAGGAGGTTACTGTAACAGAGTGTCAGGAAGGTGTCACCTCCATGGAGCGATGTCTAAATGACACGGGCTACACTCCCATTCTTTTATTTCATCCATGTTGATGAGGAGAGTTTGATGTTTGAGGACCCTTGCACACTCCCAGTGTATCCGAAGACTCCAATATCATCACACTTTCCTCCTCCCTAAACATTGACTCCAATGTCATCACTTGGTGTTTCAGCATCAGTGAGTAGGGACGATCTATGGGCCAGACTTCCTCAATCCCATTAGAAATCCAACTTCCTCAGAGGTAAAGGGATCTACTGTTCAGTTCAGATCTCTCCTTTAAATCATCTTCACTGGGTGGTGGACATCTGCGGCTTCTGCCTATTCTAGCATCCTGGGGTGAGAGCAACCTATTATTCCTTTGAAGAACCACCTTCCATGATCCTCAAGCCATTCTCAAGCATCCTAATATTCCTTTGAAGAACCACCTTGCCTGATTCTCAAGAACCACCTTGCCTGATTCTCATGGTTGGTGATGCGGCTCTTAACTTCTGGTTCCAGGAGTGGTCGTGTGGTCCTGTCCTGGCCAGTGGAAATCCTGCTGGTCACAGTGACTGGTTCAGGAATGGCCATGTGACCCACTATGAGCTACTCAAAGCCTCTGAACATCAACATCAGCCCTGGCATTTTCGCTGATACCATCAGGAAAGAGATGAGCTCTTTTTACACTGGGATGGCTCAGGTAGTAGAAAGTAAGTCTAGAAGTGCCAGGGGTCACAGATGGAGAGAAGAAAGCTAGTATAGATAACGCAGAACCTAGAGAAAGAGAATAAATGCTCATAACATCATTTGAGCCACTGGATCCATCCAGGCCTGAAGTGAGATCTGCCCCCTGGACTTTTCAGTTGTGTCAGCCAGAAAATGCCTCCTTTACTGTAAGTTAGTTTGAATGGAGTTGCTGTCATCATCTTCAACTAAACAAATACAACCTGAAAATATATCCTGGCATCTACTATCTGTATCTGTGAGGTCTCTTCATCCAAGGGGAAGCTCACTTGCACCCCAGTGTTTACCAACAGCAACATTCCACGATCTCTGGTGCTGTCCATGGTGCTACCCACATCCAGCCTTCATGCTTCTCTACAAGCCACAGAGGTCTCTGAAGGCCAGCTTGGAACTTAGAAAAGCTGACTTTGCAGAAACCTGTTTCACCTAAACATACCAGGTCTGCATGTGATTTGATTGACAGAGGTCCATGACATTCCCCTCAGCTTGACCACATGCCCCCAAAGAGGCAGCTGGGGCAACTCTGTAAGTGAGGACATCTTCATCTATTATAGAAAAGGAGCTTGAGGTGCTAAGAGCCAGCAGGTCATGGGGCTGGAGCACGCCCTGGTCATATTCACTGTCACATAATAGTGTTTTGATAGCCCACTCCATTCTTTTGTTTAATATAATAAATCCTCATTCCTGCTGGTCAGATGTTTCATGTTCACAAATCCAGCAAGGGCAAAATCAACACACATTCCAGAGACGGTAATCTACAAATAAGACACTAAGTTTGGAAGGGTCGTTTGTCCTCCCGCAACCAACATCTCCAGCCATGGTCCTCAGAGAGTGCAAGTCTAGCATGATTCCTCATCCTCTTTACTTAAGAACTGTCCAAATAACTAGAGATTCAAACGAAGAAGAAGGGGATTTATAACATTTAAAGACTTTACCAACATGAAACCAATCTCTATGAAGTTAAAAAACCATACATCTTCTGTCATGTAAATTTTTTTTACAGTTTTCACTTGATTATCAATTGCAAATACTGTCTCCACTGAAGTTCCTGATTGTGAGCAACAAAAACCAACTCTGACTATTTCAGCCGAAAAAGGAATTTTTTAAAAGGGAATTGGGGAGCTCAGAGAATCTCCAAAAAGGCGGAAGAATCAGGTTTGGAGGCTACACAGCCAGGAACAATGCCTAATTGCAGCACAGAGATGCCCCAGCGAAGATGCCACTGATGTCACCACTGGGCACAGACAACATCCCTTGTTCCATGAAGCCCTAACACTGGGCTCTGGATGCTGTTGCTAAGAACCGCTTCCCCTCATGCCTCTGGAAACCAGACATAGCTGATTGACTATGGCCCCTCTCGATTCTACAGCCTCTGTTTTCTTGGTCACTAACTTCTGATTCAAGGTCTTCAGTGAGTGTGATGAGCATCAGAGCCTGAGTTGTGTGTCTGCTCTTCCTACAGGGAGGCTGTGAAAGTATCTGGCACGTTAAATCTTTAGAGGAGGATATGGACTCCATTCTTACTCACAAATGAAAGGGGTTCAGATGTTGAGTGGCTTAAAAAAGTGATAAATATGCCCTAAATGTATAAATAATGGAGGAAGAAAGAGAATGTGTCGTTAGCAGAAAAAGCTTTGCATTTAGGCACGGTCTAGCACCTAGAATGCTAATCTTTGCATTTTATGACTTGGACCAAATGGACCCCAGATCCCAATCCAGCTCCCTGCTAGACTGGAAACCTTGCCTTCAATCCCAACCCTGTTGGCAACGACTCTAATCATTTCATCTCCTGTTTCCTCCACTGGGACTGGATTTTCTTCCAATAAACCTACAGTCCCCTGTTTAATCTTCTCAGCAATGCCTGAGTGCCTTGATTCTATTCTGGTGGAGGCCCATCTCGTATAGGAGTTAGGTTCAAATGTCAGCACGTAAGGTGAAAACCATGTAGAGTGAACAATTACCCATGATCCCCGGTTTTTTGGGTAAGCACCAGCGGAAGTCATGGGCTTGAATTTAGGGGTCATGTCGTATGGAAGATAATGTGTATCTTTCAACACCAGAATTACATTCAGCACAAGATGCTCCCACCATGACAGTCAAGGGAGAAACTGGGGGAATTAGAGGCTTCACAGGTCCCGTCTCATGCATACGTGGTGACACATATTCATTGAGGACAAGCGTGGGCTGAATGACCACACAATTTACAGTTCAAATGATTATGGTTACTCTCTCTGTTTCTATTTCTTCACTGAGATCACACTGCACCACGTAAAGCCACTTGGCTTCCTGACCTTCATTCCTCCATTCAGAAGCACACAGGCAGAGTGGGGACTCTGTGCATTCCGGATGTGCTACTTCATGGAGTGAAAAAAAGCCCCAGCACTCTGCAGGCTCCTGGCAAGGCCCTCACCTTCCATCCCTCCATCCCACCAGGGCCCACAGCCTCACTTCCAGTTTCTGCCTTGAGATCACCAAGGCTGATCTCTTTATGCCTTTTAGTCCCATATCCTTCAATTGCTTTAGGAAGACCGGGCCTCCGAGGGTCTTCCCTAACTCTTCAGACCCTAATCTCATGCTCTGTACAGAATGACAGGCAACCCACCACCACCCAGCCCACACCAGACCCCTCCCCTGCTTGACTTTCCTCCATAGTACTTCTCACTACTCGACAGACTGTATTTGTATGATTTATGTATCTGTCTTCCACCACTGGAATATGAGTTCTACAAAGGTGGGGCTTTGTCTGTTTTCTTCACGCCCATCTAGACTAGAGGCCAGCACATGGTAGGCTTTCAATAAATGTTTGTCAAATGAATGAATGAATGAAACGGACTCTGATGACTCTTCAGGATCTTTTAAATAGACCCTCGCCCATGCCAAGTGCTCTTTGGAAGCCCCGTGCCACGCGCCAGCCTCCCTTGCATAACAAACCAACGCAAGCCTGCACTGGCATTTGCATCCGTGTAGTGTAAGGAGAACTGTACAGTCTGGACTCACTGACAAATAGCAGCCCTGGGCTCCATGGTTTGCTTGCATGAGATATAAAATGGGATGACTCATCCGGCTATGATCATACACTTGCTCCTGCAAAAACGGGCAAATGCCAAGTCCTGAGCTTAATCCCGTCTTTCAGGGCAAGCTACTCAGAGATCCATTTCCAAACTGTAGTTACATAGCAAAAAAAAAAGAAGAAAAAAGGAAAGAAAGAAATTTGTTTCCTAATAATATGATCCAGCACATTCTGCCAGCCACGATTCTTTGCTTGCTCCCCAAATGTGGGATTCACGGGTGAGAGAAAGAAGGGCTGGGTCCCCAGGGGTGAGCCCCCTCCTCTGAGCAAATGGTCTCACATTCGAGGCTCTGAACCACCACTGGAGGAAGATCTGTCATCGTATAGAGCTGCCCAAACTTTGCCAGGGCAGTGGGCAATGCTGCCTGGCAGAGCCCAAGTTAGCCCAAGTTAGCACTGGAGGATTCCTCCCCCACCGTGGATTCTAATTTTAAAAGCAGTTGAAGAAAGAGGCAGGGAAGGGAGGAGCTTAGGAACCAAGGAGACGGGAAGTACAGCAGGGTTCACTTACCGGTAAATGATGCCCTTGCTCTGTAAGAAGAACAGACCAATGGCAATTTCCGCAGCATAAAATCTGAAATTAAAAAAAAAAAAAAAGCAATGGAGAAATTCAAGGACACCATATGCTTGGCAACTCTCAGAACTCAATACAATATTGAACTGGGCATAGGGCATTAATGTTCCACCATGGATGGTCAACCATACATCTCATAAAACGAAGTACGAGAGTTTGGACGGATCAACAGGGTTTACAGAGCTATGAGGCTAAGGACAAAAATGCGGTGGGCAGAGGTTCAGCACCTGCTTAGTGGGGAGGAGGCCACGGGATGCGATGAACTGGCTGGAGAATGATCATTCCAGACTCCAGCATGATAACGGCTAACATCTGCTGAAGGCTTACCGTCAACCTTGTATCATTTCAGGTTATCATCTGATTAAATCTAAATAACAATCCTATAAGGTAGGTGATACTACTACTTCCCTGTTCCTCAAATGAGGAAACCGAGGCTTAGTGACATGAAATAACTTGACCAAGTTATACAGCTGATGAATGGCACAGCCAGTATTGGAAACAGCAGCTGGCTAAAGCGTAAGCTCTTCATGAAGGCCCGGAAGGAAACAGATTTTTGAGAGAACCAGAAAGCCCCGTTACAAAGGTTAGGCAGGCCTTTGGGGAGCTCTGTAAAATGTCCTGACAATGTGTCTTGTGTGATAATGGAGCGAAGGTCAGTGGTCAATTAGATGTCCGAACTACAAGAAGAGCCAACCCATTAGGACTGTGCCAAGATGCACAAATGGCACGACCTGGAAGCACAAGAATGCAAACCCTATCAGAATCAGTGCTCATGACCTGGGCAGGTGGGAGGAGGGGCGCAAGGCTGAGCTGAACGGGAGTCAGCAGGCCTCTGCGATGATGGGATGGCGCCCTAGATGAGCCTCCAGAGCTTTCTAGTGGGACGATAAGAGCCCGGCAAACTCCCTAGGAGAGGTTAGCCCTGCTGATCCTATGACTTGCCGTGCTCCTGTTCTCCAACAGCCGGGAGAAACAGGATGACATTTGTGTTCTAAAGAGAAGAGACCAGCTGCCTTGTGGACTGAAGGGGACAGCATGAGCTCAGCAGGGGAAACAGATTTCCAAAGACACAGAGTCAGTCTCTCCACCCCAAGAGCCACAGAGCGTAGTCTCTATGCAGCTTGCGCCTTCACCTCCCTGGAACGAGGGCATCTAAGAGGGAGAGTGGTGTCGGACAGAGAACGTGAGCAAAGAAAATCTGGGTCAGAATTCTGGATCTGCCTCACACTAGCTCTGTGACCTTGATCAAGTCTCTAAAAACTCTCTGGGCCTGGCACATAGTAAGCTCTCAATAAACATCAGCAAAGGAATACACAAAACCTACAATGACATTCCCCAAGGAAGCTATAGGGCTTTCTTCATGAGCCAGGGGCAAAACCTAGAGATAGGGACTTCCTGGAAGTCCAGTGGTTAAGACTCCGCGCTTCCAATTCAAGGGGCATGGGTTCGATCCCTCGTCAGGGAACTAAGATCCCACATGCCACGCAGCGCGGCCCCAAGAAACTTAGAGATAAAGAAATAGCTGTGGCTTTCAAGCTTCAAGTTCTTAGCTGGTGTCAAGAAAGAAAGAAGTATCCCATCTCAGCAGAACACCCTTTGCCCCGGCCATGTATTTCTCAGAAGCCCAAGATGTTTACAGAAAAAGCTCAAGATGTTTAAAATCCCTATTCGACTAAGAACCCAAAAGAACTAACAACCCACCCATTTATCCCAAGGGAAAAGCACAGCACCAGTTCTCACTTACACAGCGTGAGGTTCCTTGAACCGGCCCACTTGTTGGATGTGGTACATGAGGTCGCCACCATTCACATACTCCATCACAAAGTACAGGCGGTCCTGGGAGAAGACAGCAAAGAGCAAAGTCAGCCTCTTACAGTTTCTTGGGGTCCAAATGGAGAGCAGGTAATAGCTGGGATTTATGATCAAAACCACCAGGACTCTATGACAGGTTGGGTGCACTGTTTCTCCAAGCGGAGTATTTGTGCCACTGAAAGTATGCAAGTGACCACAGGCAGTATGTGAATTGTTTTTTTAAATTAATAACGCTAACTTTATACTTGTCGGTACTGGAAAATATAATTAGCACATTAATCTCGTGACTTAGTGGCTATCATTGTTTAGTAGATCTTATCTTAATAAACAGTGGAGACTATTAAGTGAATCATATACAGGTAATAGGTAAGCTGTGGGAGCCAGCCTCCACCATGTCCCCTGTGATTTCCACTGCCCGGTGTTCACATCCTGGTGTAGTCCCTTCCCTCTGAGAACTGGACTGACTTGTGTAACCAATAGGATATTGTAAAAATGACAGTGTGTGGCTTCCGGGACTGGTCACGTTGTGAAATATGTGTTTCTGTTTTACTTATATATTAGGGTGGCTGGGTCACTGTGTAAAAGGGGGTTTGCTGTCAAAAGTCGCCAAGCTATTGCACGGGGCTGTAAGACCAGGAGGGGGGTAGCAGAGAAGTGATGTGTAGGGCAAAGGGTCCCTATGAAATCAGTATGGGATTTGAAGTCTCTTTCCACTACTTACTAGCTGTGCAACAGCTGTTACTTAACCTCTCAAATCTCCAGCTTTCTCTCCACCTGTAAAGTGGACACAACCCACCTGCCCATAGAGTAAGTACCAAGATGACGTATGTAAAGTGTTCTAACAATGATGGCGGCCATACAACAAAGGTTTAATCCACCACTAAAAAAAGTCTTCCTTACAGTGCACAGAACTTTATCTTACATATAACAGTCACGTGTGCATTTATCAAATGTGTACTGAGTGTATAATAATTAGAATAAAAACAACGAAACGAAGCTACCACCTTGCAAGCACGATGTGACTAAGATGGGCGCTTTACATATTTTGTCTCATTTATCTCTCTGAACAACCCAACATGACAAACATTACCTTTTCCCCCTGGCAGGATTTGAACCCCGGGCAGGTTGGTTTCAGAGTCTACACTTGTAACCTCGTATTATCCAGCCTCCCGTGTAAGGTTCTGACCCAGACATTGTATGGACGTGTGGGTGTGTCCTCCCTTCTGGGAGCTTCCAGTCCAGGGGAGAAGAGAAGGGACGTCAAAAAAAGCTGGCAGATCACAAGGGACGGGTACAGGTTAATCAATCATTTTTGAAATGTCGAAGGACTTTCTCAGCCCGACTCTACTTCACCCTCTCAACATCTCTACTGAGAGGCAGAACCCTCCACTCCAAGGCATATGAGGTTTGCAAAAAGGTCACTTACAAGTTAGTGGCAGAGTGGAGACAGTCAGCCAGAACTGCCGACACCCTGCCCCTGGTTCTTTGGGGGTTTTCTGATAGAAAACAAGCCTAAAAATAGCATCTGTCTTTGCTGCACATTGAAGAGAACCAAAACACTTGCTTTTAAAACTTATTTTTAAAACTAGCAGATGGCATCGGCCACAGAGAGAGAAGAAAGTGAGGGAGAGATTTCAGTTGCTTGCTTTCTGCTTGGAAGAACTCAACTTGCCCCCCCAGACTCATTAGTCAGAATCCCCACATCAGGGAGACAGCTCCACGGTGGGTAATGCCACGTTCTGTGGTCTGTTTCTACCACTCACTGTATTCGGGGCAACCCTGAGATCTGTCATCT
The DNA here is from genome assembly GCF_003031525.2 of Neophocaena asiaeorientalis asiaeorientalis. NCBI lineage: Eukaryota > Metazoa > Chordata > Mammalia > Artiodactyla > Phocoenidae > Neophocaena > Neophocaena asiaeorientalis. Next base: position 5,478,010 of record NW_020173198.1, read on the forward strand.
TCGAACTGTACTGAGTGTGGCGTTGGCACACCAGTTCTTCAGCTATTAAACATTATGGCTGGCATCTTGCTGTCCTTTCATTTTCCGAGCAAACACTTAATGATGCCCACTGTTTGCCAGGCTCTTCTACTGCCAGAGATGCTACTGTAAATGATCCGTGGTGCCCCATGTTAAGGATTCCCCCCGGCAAGTGGGGAGACCAGATAAACTTCCAAATGGCAATGTTTCCCAAAATGGGGTGGGAGATCATTTTAGGTGGGCTATGTTTTTACCTTTAGAGTTTTGTGTTTCTCTTAATGCATATTGAAAATATAACTAGCACTGAAGCCCCTGCTTTGATGGCTATTATTCCTGTAGAGGGAGAGTAGAATGCGTGGAGTTACAAAAGAGGAGATGTGATCAAGACATGGGATCAGATTATGATGAACTGCATAAGGCCATCCACCCAAATGTCAGTCATCTCACTTACGTTAAGACCTTTACCATGTTCTTCTAAATCATCTACTAAAATTTACTTATTTTATAATGTTTTTTATTAACTTACCTTATTTTTTTTTTTTTACTTAAACACAGTTATTTAAAAAATTTTAAAACTTCATACCAAAGTCATAAATGGAGATTCATTGTCTCTGTAAAAAAATAAATGCCTCTCTGGAGTCTATTGACTCCATGCTATCACCAGTCTGGCTTTGGTACATCAATCCCTTAAATGACTTATTTTTAAAATAAATGCAATTTGCCCATGTACTTCATCTCCCACTCCAACGCAAGGAACATCAAAATTTGGAAAACACTGCCAATGGCAATCTAGAGCCCATCTTGAGCAGAGAAGTGAATTTTAGAACTTTTATTGAGGATTGATGTTTGCAATTCATGGTATTAGGTGTTAAAAGGGCAAAAATGATAAGGTACAGGTCTTGCCGTCAGAAAATTCAGAATCTTGGTTAATTCCATAGGAATTCAGAATCATGGTTAATATACAACTAACTAAAGCCATCATCTAAAGTAGGATGTGTTCAGAGAAATTTCATGAGAGGGACTTCAGCTCACCCACTACCTCCAATTCTGACATAATTATTCCCCCCACAGTGCCCTGAAATCCGACTTTGCTCCCCACGCTTCCTATAAAATTATTCCAAGGCTTCACAGATCTTTCTCATAGTCACGTGCAGTGGGTTTGGATCAGGACCTACTTGCTGGCCTCTCCTACATGGACATCGGAAAGTATGTATTGAATATGGACTCCAAGTCCAGCTTGGTTCCTGCTACTTGCTCTGTTTTCCAAAGAGGACTTGTCACAGCTCAAAACATCCACTCTCATCGCTCTAGGCTGATGAATCTAGACTTCAATTTCTATCCTCTCCCTTTCTCCTGAGCTCCAGTCAGCTCCAGCTGGCTACAGGACGTTTCTACGTGGGTGTTCCACTGTCAACTCCAATTAAAAGCTCCGAAAGGCAAGCTCACCATCTTTCTCTTCAAACTAGCCGGTCTGCTCAACTTCCAAAGTGTTTCTTCCAAATTATCATCGTTATTGCGGTTACTCTTCATTTACACACTTGCCCTTGTCTCTGAAGCGTGAAACGACTTCAGTTAATTTTAAATTTCCTTTCTCCGTGACCGCTCATATTCAATCAGTAAATAAATAAAATTAAATATCTGTCTGTCACCGTAGCGTGCAAAATGGTTGGATAGAATTTTTCAAATTTGGAGTGTGAATATGACGATAGTCTGATTTAAAACGATGGCTGGATTGCATGTGCAGAATTCACCAGGGGAGGCCTTGGATAGGGCACGGCATTTAAAGAGATAATCACTGTTCCTCCAAGACAGCTGAAAGTGGGATGTGACACCATGTCCATGTGACTGCCAGGAGGACACCTGCCACTTTTAATAAGATACCATGGACAGAGAAAATCAACAATGTGGGCAACTCTAAGCGTGTACCCTGCTCTAAGGTGAGTTGCATAAGCGTTAATCTATTTAATGATCTTTAGTGATTTTCCAAGCTGGTCAGTGAATCAATCCTGTCTGTAAACTGTTCCTCTCACTGCAAAGATCCATCTGTTTCTATCAAGAAGCTGTGCAGTTAAGAGCCTTAGCTGTGGCATGAGCTAGTACTGGGTTCAAGTGCCGGTTATCCTGCTTACTTACTCTGAGATCTTGCATCAGTTGCTTAAACTTCCCCTGCCTTCCTAAAGGGGCAGGAATAGCTTCTCTTCCATATGGGTTTGCAAAGATGTAACAGATAATGCATGGAGTCCATGCAAACTCACAGAGGCTCACTGAAGTGAGCGTGTGGACACCTTCTTTCCTCTGTATTCTATAGCCTAAGAATCTCTATCAGAATCAAGCAACTTGATGCTCCTCCAACTGTATTTTCTGCTTTCTAAGCTTTGCCCTTCCACACAGAGAGCAAAGTTCTCAAGGGCTAGGGCCATCTCTCTTCTTCCTTGGAATTCTATGGACCTTTGATTATTGGATGAATATGCAAAAGCCACCATCAAGAGGGCAGAGAGAACCAGGCTGTGTCTATTCCTCCCCACCCCCAGCTCTATATGCCTGGGTTGCATTCCTGGGTCCTTTCCTGCACTCAAGATTCTTGGATGGCTTTAGTTGCCTGAGGCCCAGACACCTATCAAGCTCTCTCCAGCTTCCTCTCCTTGGATGCATTGAATACCATGTTTGCATTGCTAGCAGCAGGCTATGTCCTGCTCCGACCCAGTTGGTCTCCTTGGATTCAAGGTGGCGTCTCCCACCTGACAAGAGCGCCAATTATTCCTTCCCTGTAGATATACCCCCTTCTTAAAGGTTCCTGCTGAATTAGTAGCCAATGACTAGGTGATTGGGCTAGGAATAAAACAACTGACCTATGCTGACTCAATCAGATCCTCTTTCCTGTGTATGAATTGGAATTCGGGGAATTTGGTGGATAGGCAAACTGCGAGGGACTAGGGAAGCCATGTTACCATGAGCGGGGGTGGGGGGGGGTGGAAACAAAGAAAGCAAGGAAAAAGGAATCCAGTCTAGAAAGCTTTGAAGTTACAGTTTCTAGATCTTCATGACGCTCAGGTACATCTTTGCCTTTGGGTTGTTTTTCTTCCAATAATTCTTTTTTTTTTTTAACATCAGCTAATTTGGAAGAGGTATTCTGTTTCCTGCAACTCAACCATGGCCAACTGAGACTACGGCCAAGAGTTTTCTACAGCAACGCCCTCACATTAAACTATATCCTTGGATACTGCTGCCAACCCAGAGTTGACCCTGAGTTACCAGGACCACTTGGACACTCTCGGTGCTCAACGGACATGTCGTCAGGGGCCAACTCTACAAGTGGAATCATCCTCATCCCCCTCCCTGTCCCTTTTCGCATTCTGGGTTGACGCCCCTCCCAGCATGCCTTGCAACTGAGTTCTTGCTGGGCTACAACAGCAAATTTGGGGAGGAAGTAATTCCTGTCCTTCAATGACTCATAAAATCTAATTCTATTTTTAAAAAAAAGAAAAAAGAAGTGCATATGTTCAATTGAAAAGAAAACATTTAAAATAGATGTTTTGCTTAGGAGACTTAACTGCCTGTGCCCACTGGCAGTTGGGAAACTGCATGAATGTGTTGGGCTGACAATTGTACCCGGGAAAAACTGCAAAAGGGCTGGAGGAAACATAATCCTTTTGTGCCCCTCCAGCCAGGTGCCCCTCTAGCCCAGCTCAAATAATGCGGGTAGCCTCCCTTTTTGTTTGTTCTGCACTTTGTACACCACCTCTTTTATTTATTTTTTTTATTATTATTTTTTTGCGGTACGCGGGCCTCTCACTGTTGCAGCCTCTCCCGTTGCAGAGCACAGGCTCCGGACGCGCAGGCTCAGCAGCCATGGCTCACGGGCCCAGCCGCTCCACGGCATGTGGGATCTTCCCGGACAGGGGCACGAACCCGTGTCCCCTGCATCGGCAGGCGGACTCTCAACCACTGCGCCACCAGGGAAGCCCACACCACCTCTTTTAATCCTCACTTCTTATGTCACTTTAAAGATGATGAAACGAATATGCAGATCTGTTAAGTGACTTCCTGGAGGTCACACAGCCAGTAATCACAGACCCAGATTTATCTGACTGAGAAGCTGGTGCTTATCCCTTTGTGCTTCTAGAACAATTGGCCTAAACCCCATTCTCCGAAGATCAGTTCCTCTCATGAGCAATTCTCTAAAAATTCAACCCCCTTCTGATGGCTTTTGTATCTGTGTATTTGAGTATTAACTTTTGCCATCTTGTGGCACATTCAACACTTTTAACTTGTTTTATTATCGACTCTCCTGAAATAATATAAATTCAAAATGAAGACAATTGTCCACTGGCCCCTCCCTAAATCAAATCAAAGTTTTGATTTATCTTATCTGTGTCTCTGATTCTTTTCCGTGTGCAGATTCAATTTTAACACATTTAGAATAATCTCTTAAATAGAATGTAATATCTTACATTTTCTGTTAACATTGTGCCATGCATGCTTTTCAAGGGTCTTTAAAATCCAGTTGTCTAAGAATACTTCTGATGTAACTTTGCTTTTCTAAACAAGTTTTTAGAAATTAAATGTGTATCGTTTTAAGAATGACAAAAATTGTTTTGTATATTGGTAGGGTGTCTTTTTCCTTTTTATCTATTCTGACCACCTTCAAGATTTTTCTGTTTTATCAAGGATCTTTTATCTTCCAAATTCTAAGTCTCTAGCAAAAAAAAACATATCAAATTTGCAGCATGTTATAATAAATTTGTCATTTTTTAAAGGTAGATGATTCATAAAAGAATTCTGGGTCACAAAATACAAAATGACGCTCCACTCAGGCTACACTGGCCTCCTTGCTGCTCCTCATATATGCCGAGCATGTCACTGCCTCAGGCGTTTACACTCACTCTCCCTGCTGTCTAGAACACTTTGCCCCTAGACATCCACGTGCCTCGCTCCCTCATTTGCTCTGGTCTCTGCTCAAATGTCATCCTTATCAGAAAGACCTTCCTTGATCATCCAATCAAAAATAGCATCTCTGTCTTCATCCATCCATCTCTCCCCCCTTTATTTTTTGTTATTATTGTTTATTATCTGTCTCCTCCATTCGAATGTAAATTCCAAAGGAACAGGGGACTTTTGTTCACTGATGTACCCTCACAGGGATGCAGCTGGGTCCTGACACATTTATGTCAACAAATAAATATTTGTTGACAGAATCAATAAGCCTTAGTACCCCCTGTAGACTGGCAGTAATGATCTGACTTTCAGGGATGCTGGCTTTAGGGATACTGCCTATTCCAGCCAGGACGTCTCCACCTCTGGAGCACCAGTCTGGGGGTCAGAGGATATGCAACTCCAGAAGGTGAGCGTGAGACGATGACCACCGTCATGGGCCTTCCTGCTCACCTGAGCCAGGTTAACAATGGTTTGTTTCACCTATAGGCAGGGCTCCCTAAATTTGAAAATCACTCCCACCACGAAATCTTTCCAATCATCGCAACATCCTTGTGGGGTAAGTAGGTGACTCTTTCATAGTGAAAAGAACACCTGAAGGGGCATTAGGACACCTGCCACTTACCGACAGTGTAACCTGAGGCATTTCAAATTTCTGAGCGTTGGTTTCCTTTGCAGAAGTGTGGACAGTAATACGTGCTTGTGGTGTTCTTGTTAAAATTAAATGTGATCATGACAATGAAGATAATTTCTAAACTAGAAAAAGGAATCTGGAAGTAAGGCAGAGGCAGGATAGCAAGGCTTCGGGGTTTGGGGTTCTAGAGTCTTACAGAACAAATGCCAGTGCCACCCCCCCTCACTGTGTGTGGCATTGCTCAAGTTACCGAACTTCTCTGAATATCAGCGCCCTTATCTATACATTCGGGGTAGTCAAAGGGCCCACCCAGTCGAAGTGTCAGGAGGATAAAATGAGAGGTTACCTGTAGAGCACTGAGCACAGTGCCTGACACAGGCTGACACACTTAAGGGCTGCTGCTTTCTCTGGTTTTGATCATCCCTGTTGAGGCCACTTTGGTAGCCACTCAACATAATTTGCTAGCAAAAGCTTGGGCTCTGGGTTCAGTGGGCCTGTGACCCTGTGTTGTGTCCAGGGAAAACTACCCTACATCCCAGTTCCTCAATCCATTCACCTGCCAAGTCGGGTGTCAGATAATCCCTTCCACCCAAGATGTTTCGTGAGGGTGGAACGAAACAGAGTTTTCAAAGGCCCACAGGATGGCAGATGCACAGACAGAAAGTCAGATCCACTCCAGGGATGGGAAAGCTGAAGGAGGAAGCACCAGGTGAGGGATGCCGTCGGGCCCCTGCTGGAGCCTGGAGACAGGCTGGCTGCTGGCGGTTCTGCCCCACGCGTGTCAGGTGGAGTGGAAATCGGGTAACGTACACTCAAAAGGCCTCACAGTGCAGTGATTAGGTGTAAAGCCCCTCGGAGCCAGGCTGCCTGGGTTCAAGTCCTGGCCCTGAAACGTACTAGCTGTATGGCCTCAGTGCCCGTCTGTGACATTGGGACGATGTCGGGACCCATGCAAGGGCTGCCACGGATGTGGCTTATGATGGTTGGTCCTGTGCTTCACGTGTAGTAGGCATTATTAGGTCTTTGAAATAAATTTATGTAAAATTAAAATATATGTGCTTAGCCAAAAGAAAAAGTAAATGAAAAAAATTTTCAGTGGGGGCCTTTTACTCAATGAGCACCTGCTGCTGAGTGGACGTGAGATGGGAGGGTCTCGGCTCTCCCCTCCGCCAACCCCGCTCAGCCCCCCAAGGGCCTCGAGCTCGGCTGGCAGGGAGTGTATCTCCCCAAGCCAAGCGTAACTCTGCTATTTAAAGTTACATCTTGCCCCCAAACAATACAGCCCCTCAACATAAGTTAACGATTTCATCTGATCCTCACCAACAAGAAAGCAACCTGTTCCATCCCTGGCCTTGCTGGAGTGGGAGACCGTGGGTCGGTCTTCAGTAGGAGGCCTCCATCCCCATACAAGACTCGAATCCACTCAATTCTCGTGTTTTACGTTCTCTCGGTTCTTAATCTCTCTTTCCTGGCAGGTGACAACTCCTGGAGGGGACCCAGGGTGCAGCACAATTTCCATGCACACCCAGACCCTACTCTCCAATTCCAGAAAGCATAATGAAATCCAAGGCTCAATGTTAAAAGAAGAGCCTCTAATCCACTCTACTCTATCATGTTTAAAACAGTAAATTACAAATGAAGATACTGTACTTAATGAATATTGGTCACAAATGACCAAGTTCCCCCAATCTCAACACATCCAACTAAAATTGAAAGCTGCTGCTCCAAGTTAGCCCAGCCTTGAGAACAAGATCTCCTTCTTGTTTACCACTCAGTCTGTTTACCACTGAGACTGTCCTGTATGTGGTGATGTCCACGAGTCAGTTTGGAAACCACCAATGGAAAAAAAGAGAAGATGTGAGAATGAGAGAGTCTAGAGGTCTAAGAGTCTAGTCTAATCCCATTTCTGTCACTACTTGAATACCTTTAGGCCTTAACTCCCCAAGGTAACACCAGGGATTTGGACTTGTAAGATGTATGCCCTTCCTGATCTTTGCCAAGTCCCATGTAATGTGAATTATTGCTCACTGAATATTTTTCTTTACAAGGACTCTATTCTCTTTTTTTTTTTGCGGTACGCGGGCCTCTCACTGTTCTGGCCTCTCCCGTTGCGGAGCACAGGCTCCGGACGTGCAGGCTCAGCGGCCATGGCTCACGGGCCCAGCCGCTCCGCGGCACGTGGGATCTTCCTGGACCGGGGCACAAACTCGCGTACCCTGCATCGGCAGGTGGACTCTCAACCACTGAGCCACCAGGGAAGCCCAAGGACTCTATTCTTTTACTCAAAAATTTTATTTTAAAAGCAAACATTTGTCACCTTTGGGGCGTAACAGTGAGCCAGTTCATGAAAACTGTCAAATAACAAAAAAAAAGTGTCATGCATCTATCTTGCCTTTTCTATATGAACTGTATCACCAGGGGACCAAGCAACAGATGAGGGAAGTCTCTCTTTATAAAAGAATTCCAACTAATAAAGAAAAAGGAATGACAGAATTAGGATATCACCATCTCACAATCTTTAATGAATTCATGGACCTAGGCACAGAGCATCATTGGTTGCCAACACTTTACAAAAACAGAGACAACCGGACATTATGTGACTTTGGATGAAAAAACACACAGCCATCTATGGTCTTGCCAAAGGGGTCAAACCTGGGTCTGACCGAACCTCTAGGTCCAGCTACCAATTTGCAGAAAACACAGAGGACAGAGGAAACATGTGGATGGGCCCCATGACTATGCACTCAGCAAAATCCAGACTGTGAAAATGCTGTGGGTCAAACAGCCCAGGATTTTTAGCAGATAAAAGAAAGGGATGGAAGGAATGGGGAGGGAAATCACCCTATTAAAAGACAAATCAAATTTCTACAAATGGGAAAGAGATGCTAAGGGATGCTAAAACTTAAGTGATAAAACTATAGAGACAGGCAAGGAAGTCAAGCTACCATTTGGGGGGAGATTGAGATTGGGACGCAGAGAAGCTTCTAGAGTGGCTGCCAAAGTTCTTTCTCGACCTGGATGGTGGTATGAGGAACTTAACCTTGTAATAACTCATTATTAAAACATCAATTGTGTGTGGTTTCTCTATATTGGTCTTATAATATCTCAAAATTTTAAAATGAAAAGACTTTATATTGTCATAAGTGAAAGAAATCTGTAAAAATATATAGAAAATAAAAGCAAAACAGTGACTTAGAAACTGCTCTTTGCCAAAGCTCAGAACCTGAAGCTTGGTCCTCTCTCTTCGTTAAAAAGTCAAGTGTTTGGGCTTCCCTGGTGGCGCAGTGGTTGAGAGTCTGCCTGCCGATGCAGGGGACACAGGTTCGTGCCCTGGTCCGGGAAGATCCCACATGCCGCAGAGCGGCTGGGCCCGTGAGCCATGACCGCTGAGCCTGCGTGTCCGGAGCCTGTGCTCCGCAATGGGAGAGGCCACAACAGTGAGAGGCCCGCGTACCGCAAAAAAAAAAAAAAAAAAAGTCAAGTGTTAAAAAGATGTTAATGGCCATGCTAGCACCAAACAGAAACTTTCTCTTCGAGGTACTCAGAAGAAAATAAAGTGAACTGAAAAGAATGTAATTTAAAATCTGTGCACCACCCAAAATCCCCCTTTGAGCTACCCAGGACCATTCTGCATGGCGGTGCGCGCTCTATACTTTCTCAAACACGATTTCAGCGCTTAGTCCTGCCTGCAGTGGAGTGAAAAATGTTCTTGTAGTCCCTCGTCACCAGCAGACCCCAACAAGAGGCTGGTGGGCCAAAGCCCCACAGGGGAATACTGCACACATTTGCCTAGAATGTTCCTTCCCTTGATGACCTGTGGTAGGGAGATTGTCTGGGATTCAGGGAATGGGCCCCAGCAGAAAATCATCCCTGCACCCAAAACATAGATGCCCCTGAGGCGATCAGGCAACAACCTCTCCAAGTTCTGCTATCACAGCCCCCCATTGCATTGTTTTGTAACTATCCCCATGTCTGTTTACTTTGCTTTAAGAGCATGACCTTCTCAGAAACAGGACCCAGCTTACCCAGCACTATATCTCAGTACTTGGCCCAGGCCAAGGCCAATGCTAAATGCTTGTGAAGTGAATAACCAGCATCTATGAGCGTTTACCAGGTACCAAGCACTGTGTTAAGTGTTTCTCATGTATAATCTCATTTCCTCCTCATAGCAACCTTGGATGTAGCTCATTCACAAATGAGGAAACTGATACCAAGAGGTTTTCTAATTTTCCCAAGGCCACTCAGCCAGAAAGTGACAAAGCTGGGATCTTGACCCCAAATGTATCAAGAGACTACTTAGAACAGGGAAGGGGCTGGGTTCTGGCTCTACCCCTTTCACAACAGGTAGTTCTATGCCTGGCGTATGGTCTGCACTGAGAAAACCCACCCCAAACCCAGTTCTGCGTCTTCCTAGGCTGGAGGGACTCAGTCTAACCTAGCAGAGCACAGGACTTGGTGACGTTGGAGAAGAGAGCAAGCCCCAAGCTTTAAGGTACACGCAACTTGCAATAGTGTCCCATCTCGCACAGGGGTTGGGCTCTACAATCAGGATGTAGGGTGAGAACTGGAGAGAGTCAAAATAATCTTGAAAACTCCCTTAAAGCATCTTCAAGACACTAGGCCTTTGGCCCTTAGAAGCTCCCAAAGCAAGAATTAACTTTGTATCTCTTTGCATTTACGCTCTGCCTCATCTCCCCCCTGCCCGCTCCCCCGCCCCGCCACAGTGCCTGGTACCTGGGAAAGGCTCACAGATGAGGTATAGAGCTGAGTAAGCTGGGTCCCGTTTCTGAGAAGGTCATGCTCTTAAAGCAGAGGAGACAGACATGGGGATACAAGACAATGGGGTCTGTCATAGCAGAACCTGGAGAGGTGAATGGGTCCCCAAATTGTTGCCTGATCGCCACAAGTACCCCCCTAGGTATGGAGACCAAGGTGTAGTCTGAACAGGGGAAAGGTAAGAAGTTGCTTGAAGGGACATCTTATTCTCACAGATAGAGGTAGAATCACAGTCAATAGCGGACAGTGCACCGATGCCCCCTTCTTCTTAGGAGCCTGGTTCTGACCTCACTAGTCCCTGCCCAGGCTGTGTCCCCTGCCCCGGGAGTCCTCTGAGGGCTGTGTTCTCAGGCAACCCCTCCTCCAAGAAGGTCCATGCAACCTGCAACGTGAACTCGTGCATTTATCTGAAGAGTCCACAGGGCCGACTGTGACCCTCTAGGGGCACATAGGAGGACCTTATCCCTCATCCCCATCTGTAAGTTCTGCTAGTACATCTCAGATTGTGAGTCCTGAGTTCCTGTCTGCAAGTCCCCTCTTGCTGCCAGAGGAAGGCCCTGCTCCCTTGGTTATAAAACCAACTGCCTGAGTTCTTTATCTTTGTTGAGACAGCATCTGCTTCAGGGGAGAGCGCTTCTCAGCAGCAACCTCAGAAATTCTCCGCGGCGGCTGTCCCTGGGCCCTGACAGCTTCCTGTCTCTAGGAGGGGAAGGGTCCGGGTGTCCCTTTGGGGTGGCCGCTGCCGGGACAGCTCTGGCCAAAGCCTGAAGGCTGGAGAGGGAGTGGCCCAGGCCCCCAGGAGGTTACCATGGTCTGGAAGCAGGAATGCAGCTGGGTCAGGAAGGGCGGCTTCCCGGGCAGGGCCAGCACCCGCTTCTCTACCATCGTGCATTCCACGTCATCGTCTTGAATCACCACGTCCTTCTTCAGGATCTTCACGGCGTACAGCTCATCTGTGCCCTTCCGCTCTGAGAGCATGACCTGCGAGAGAGCGGGCACGTCAGTGTAGTAGCGGAAGGGGCCCCGGGGAAGCCACAGGCGGCTGACGGTCACTCAGATCTGCTCCAAGCTTAGTCCACGTGCCCTCGGTGGATGCTGATACGACACACGAAGTTTCCCACAGACCTCGCACCTTGAATGGCTGAACCCAATCAACAGAGGATGGTTCCAAAACAGAGACAGACTCACAGACGTAGAAAACAAACTGATGGTGACTAAAGGGGAAAGTGGTGGGGGCAGGGAGGGATAAATTAGGAGTTTGGGGTTAACAGATACACGCTACTATAAATAAGATAGATCAACAAGGGCCTACTGTGTAGCACAGGGAATTCAGTATCTTGTAATAACATATAATGGAAAAGAATCTGAAAAAGAATAAAGGTATATAAACTGAATCACTTTGCTGTACACCTGAAACTAACACAACATTGTACATCAATTATACTTCAATTTTTTAAAAAGCGCATCACTAAAAAACATTGTTTTTTAATTTTTTAAAAATAGAGGATGGTTCCAAGAGTGATGAGCAAGTATTCGGATAACCCTTTGGGATATGTATCAATGCCCAGCCAAACATGACTAGAATACAAACCCCATAAGGGCAAGTATCTCTGCCTGTTTTGTTCACTGGTGTAACCCAAGAGTCTGGAACGGTGCCTGGCACACAGTAGGTGTTCAAGAAGTATTTGTTGAAGGAGGGAATGAGTGAATTCCTGAAAGAACTGAATTTGGGGCAATTGATTCCGTATTCTTTCAGTTGTTTAATATTCATTAAGAGCCTGCTAAGCACCGGGGAAGCAGCATTAGATGAGCAGGCACGTTCTCTGACCCTGCATTCCAGGGAGGAAGGAAGACTTTGGACATTAATTACAGGGATGATTAATGTAATATTTTAACATCCTCTCCTGTTGTCCTGGGGCTTCCTTTCATGCAGCTGTGGTCACAATCTGAGCATGTTAATCAGGGTGGCTTGTGACACATCATTATTTGCACTGGCTGTGACTATGCCAGAGAGAACAGTGACCAGCAGGTACCATTCTCAAGAAGCCTCTTAGGGAGCATGGGGCGGGACCACACTGTACAAGACCTAACCTGGTCTGGGGGCTTCTGAGATGGCTTCCTGGAGGAAGAAGCAATCAGACTGAAGTAACTATATACTGTGTGTACTGTGTCAGACATTTTGCAGGCAATAATATCAATCACCACAATATTTTGAGTGCTTACCAGGGTGCCAGACAATGGTTTTCATTTATTATGTCTCATTCGCTTTGCCTAAGACCCTAGGAAGTCGGTACCATTAAGAACCCTATTTCAAGGGGGGAGGAGCAGCGGGGTGGGGGGTTAAGAGGTACAAACTATTAGGTATAAAATAAGCTCCAAGGGCATATTGTACAACACAGGGAATATGGCCAATATTTTATAATAACTATAAATGGAGCATAAACCTTTAAAAATCGTGAATCATTGAATTGTACGCCGGTAACATATAATACTGTACATCAACTACACTTCAATAAGAAATAAATAAGTACGTTTAAAAATTAATTAATTAAAAAGAAAAGAGCCCTATTTCATAGGAGCCCGGGGCTCAGGGAAGCTAAGTGACCTGTCACACTACAAATTCAGTTAGGGACAGAGCCAGGATTTGAACTCCGGTTTACCTGATCCCAAGGTCTCTGCCTTTATACACTCCACTTGTGAGAGTTCCAGAAGAATCCTCAAGGAGTTTAGGTGGCTGAGGAAATGAAATGCTCATCCCTGACTCAGCTAGAGGACCAGAGAGAGCAACAGAGACCTGGGACCAGAGGGAGTGACGCACAGAGGGAGCCCCGAGGCAGGAGGGCAGCTTGCACAGTCCGCTCAGCTCCTGCCCTGAGGGTAAGAGGCCTGACTGGACTCCTGCACGGCAGCTCTGGGCTGCGCTCGCCGCCCCTCACAGAGGCCCGTCTCCTGCCCGCACCACGTTCTCTCTCATCACAGCCAGGGGCGGCCATGGGCGAGTCAGGCCTAGGAATTTAGAGCACTTAGGGAGAAAGTCCCTGACGCACACCTCCGCATCAAGAGGACTTTTCCGACTGCTTTCTCCCCCAGCCTCACCATAGAAATACGAGCTGCCAGCTGGGCAGGTCCTCCCTGCCGGGCATCTACTCAGCCCTCACAGCAGACCCACTCGCCCCCATGGCAGAGGAGAGCTCAAAGTGCTGGAGTGCGTGTCTTTAGCTCATTTCCCATCTCCCTCTGCTCCCTCACGGGTACCCAGAGCCGTTTTTCCTTCCCTAGTCCTCAACCAAGGCAGAACCAATGACTCCACTAAGATGTTAAGAGTAGGCTGGAGATAGGGGTTTTCTGCTCCCAGATTCCTGAGAAGGCAGGGCTGGGGCAATGGCGGAGAGGTGACTTAGCCAGTGGCGAAAGGGTAGAGAGACTGAAGGAGGATGGAAGCAGAGTCATCAGCTGAGAGGACCCCCAAGTACACAGGAGGGGCTCAGCGCTGAGCTGGCTGTGAGTGTGGCAACCCCACTGCCCCGTCACCACTGGTCAACGTACCATCTAACAACCCAGAATACTCGTAGACAACCCACCCCACCCCACCACCACCCAGGAACACAGGGGAGGGGCCCTGGACACCTTGAATGTCAATGCAGTCCCCTGTCTGGAGGAGTAGCAGGACAGATGGCTGGGAATTTCCCCAGGCACCAGAGGGAGGGGTGAACACCCTACGTCTGTTTCAATTACTTCCCTTCTACAGATGAACAAACTGAGGCTCAGAGAGATTAACCTGCTGGAGCTAATGATTGTTCTAAAAGTGCAGATCTGACCAGGCTACTCAAATGTTTCAAGTCCCTCAGTGACTCCCGCAAGTCAAACAATTTCTTGACCACATCCTGTTCTTTCTTCTCCTCTGGCTCTTCTATTGCCAGTGCCTGTAGTGTCCTTCCACACGCTTTCACTGCTCAGAAAATCTGAGATTCAGCTCAGATGTTCCCTTCCTCTCTATCCCTCAATGATCCACGTAGACCAAACAGGTCACTCCCTCCTCTAGACACTGGGACTGCTTTGTATCTATGGCAGGTACTTTAGGGCAAGTGTTTCCAAACTTCAATCATTCACGTGCCTTTTTCACATTTTTTCCCTACCACCTAAACTGGTATTTACTTAGTATTTTTTAAATCTAGTCACATCTTTACTTAACTACATTTATCTGAAAAGGAAATTTTATATCACCACCATTAATGGCAAGCCAGAATCACCAGCCATAAGTGGAAGATGAGCATAAAAGTAAATAAAAGTGGGGGCTTCCCTGGTGGCGCAATGGTTAAGAATCCGCCTGCCAATGCAGGGGACACGGGTTCGAGCCCTGGTCCCGGAAGATCCCACATGCCACAAAGCAACTAAGCCCGTGTGTCACAACTACTGAGGCCCACACGCCTAGAGTCCGTGCTCCGCAACGAGAAGCCACTGCAAAGAGAGGCCCGTGCACGGCAACGAAGAGTAGCCCCCACTCGCCGCAACTAGATAAAAGCCCGCGCGCAGCAACAAAGACCCAACATAGCCAAAAAATAAATAATAAATTTATTTTTTTAAAAAAGTAAATAAAAGCAAAGCAGTGCTAGGAAATTCTAGCTGGATACTGCTGGCTGCTGAAGGTTCCAAGCCAGGCCTGTTGTTTTCCTCTTGTTTAAGGAAAAAAGTGATATTAGCAAATGTTAGCTATTAATGGCATGTTGTCATCAAATGACACTTTCTGATTCAAGTAATTAGAAAGACTAAGAGAAAACGTAAAAAGAGAAAAACCTTATCATTCATATGGCACCTATGTACCACCTTAAAAAAACTCAATTACTCAACTAAAATCATCTTGCAAATCAATACTATGTGCTTCACACCTTAGAAAATACTGTTGCATTTGTAGAGATATTTATCTTTCAGTCAATCAACAGGGATGTGTGAAGATTCTCAGTGCCTCGCCCTGCCCTAAGCCACAGGGGTAGAGGGGAGAATAGCCAGTACCAGAGGACCCCCCCCCCTCACATCCTGCAAGTACTACACAAAGGGGCAAACTCTGGAAAATTCTCCTATAGCATCTGGAGGAAAACAGAACTGACACACACGAAGCATTAATAACAATTTAGAGATAGAACTGAATCAAGTTTTAGAACAGGGGCCAGCAAACTTTTTCTGTAAAAGGACAAAGAGTAAATATCATAGGCTTCAGGGGACAGTCTCTGTATCCACTACTCAACTTGCCACTGTAGTGGGAAAGCAGCCGTAGACCACACACAAGTGAATGGGTGTGACTGTGTCCCAATAAAACTTTATTTATAAAAATAGCTGGTGGGCCCAGCGCCAGTAGTTTGCTGACCCCTGTTCTAGAACATATATTTCAAAAAAGATCGGGGAAAAATAAGAGTGACTACATTAGCAAAAGTGGCCACAGTTAAAAAAATAGAACTACCAGAAGACCCAGCAATCCCTCTACTGGGCATATACCCTGAGAAAACCATAATTCAAAAAGAGTCATGTACCACAATGCGCACTGCAGCTCTATTTACAGTAGCCAGGACGTGGAAGCAACCTAAGTGTCCATCGACAGGCGAATGGATAAAGAAGATGTGGCACATATATACAATGGAATATTACTCAGCCATAAAAAGAAACGAAATTGAGTTACTTGTAGTGAGGTGGATGGACCTAGAGACTGTCATACAGAGTGAAGTAAGTCAGAAAGGGAAAAACAAATACCGTATCCTAACGCATATATATGGAATCTTAAAAAAAAGGTCTGAAGGACCTAGGGGCAGGACAGGAATAAAGACACAGACGTAGAGAATGGGCTTGAGGACACGGGGAGGGGGAAGGGTAAGCTGGGACGAAGTGAGATAGTAAAATAGCAAAATAGATAGCTAGTGGGAAGCAGCCGCATAGCACAGGGAGATCAGCTCGGTGCTTTGTGACCACCTAGAGGGGTGGGATAGGGAGGGAGGGAGACGCAAGAGGGAGGGGATATGATATATGTATACGTATAGCTGATTCACTTTGTTATACGGCAGCAACTAACACAACAATGTAAAGCAATTATACTCCAATAAAGATGCTAAAAATAAAAAAAAAGTGGTCACAGTTTAACTTGGATATGGACCCTAGCATGCTTTTCATTTCTTCCAACTCCTTCTTAGAGCCTTCTGATTGGGCAGGGGACTTATCTGGCCACAGCTGATTGGATTAGAGGTGGAGAACTGATCTAGGTTGAACCAATCAGATTCTCTCATTGAAAGATGTGGAATTAGGACGCTCCATGTAGGCAGTCTAGGATCCTGAAAAGAAAAACACACAGATCTGCCTAGAGTGGTCCTTTCCTACCACATGCAGGCAAAGAAAAGTGACCCGGATGTGTGGGGGAAACAAGAAGGTCAGGGAGGGCTTCCCTGGTGGCGCAGTGGTTGGGAGTCCACCTGCCGATGCAGGGGACACGGGTTCATGCCCCAGTCCAGGGGGATCCCACATGCTGTGGAGCGGCTGGGCCCGTGAGCCATGGCTGCTGAGCCTGCGCGTCCGGAGCCTCAGCTCCGCGGCAGGAGAGGCCGCGGCGGTGAGAGGCCCGCGTACCGCAAAAAAAAAAAAAAAAAAAGAGCAAAGGCCTTGCTTTCCAGCTCTTGGTTCCAGTCTCTCAGGAGGCTTGTCTGTTTCCATAGAAACCTCCATATCTCCCCAATAAAGTTATTATTTTATTTAGACTAGCTTGAGTGGATGTCTACCTTTTAAAGATCTATAAGACAAAATTATAGCTTGAGGAGTACAAATTCTTAATAAAAATAAAAATTTCAGTAAGTCAAATAGCATCAGGTTAGTACATGACCTAAAACAAGACAAATTGCATTCTTTAGGTGCCTCTTGCCTGTATCAGAACCACGTGGGGTACTTGTTTACAAGGCAGATTCCAAGCGCCACCTCTCATCCAGAAGCTCTGACTGTGGCCTGGGAGGACGCATTTTAACAAGTGCCTCCCTTCCCCTTGATTCTAATCACTAAATTTGTTGCTCTGAGGAACTCTGAGGTAATATCAGAATTGATTCATTTAATATGAGGGATAGGAGGTGTCTAGAAGTAAAACAGATAGAATCCTTTTATTGTGAGTGTCCCAACGCTCTCTCCGCAGTCGTTACCAGGGGTGAAAAGGGAACTTTGCTCCTTAATATTCGAATGAAGCTTTCCTTTCAAAAGGAATCTCTCTGCCCTTGGTGAGCTTTTTGAGAGCTTCCTGAGAGCTTTCCCGGTATCATGAAAGAAGTGATATTCTGTGGTGGTTTCAAAACATGTCTGTAAATATTTGACACTCCTCAGTCAAGGGGCAGAGTCTGTGCCCTCTGTTCTGGAACCTGGGCAGCCTATGTGACTGCTTCAATGAATGGAATACAGTGGAAGGGATTCTGTGTGACTTGGGAGATAGCAGCTTCTGTCAGTTTCTCTTGGGACACCTGCCTTTGGAGCCCTAGGCCACCGTGCTAGCGAGGCCACAGCATGAGACCACATGGAGAGGCCTGGAGACCACACAAAGAGCTTGCTGCCTAGACAGCACTGGGTGCTCCAGCCTCAGCTGTTCCGGCTCCAGCCACTGCAGGACAGAGCCCAAGCCACAAGCAACCAGTGAGACTTCCCAATCTCCTGACCCACATACACCATGAGAGATAATAATATACAAGTTTTGTAGTTTTAAACCTCTGAGTTTGAGGACGATTTGTGATGCTGCAACAGGCAACTGGAACACATTCATCTGAGCTCATATGTGCCCTAATGCAACCCAGCCTTGTCAGGTGTGGCCCCTGTTACCTTGCTTTATTTATTTCTTGTGTTTGGTTATGAACACTCTTTTTAATCAAAAAACTTTTAAGGCTTCAATTGAGATGGGCAACAGAGATGGAATTCAGTCTGCCTTCCAAATGTATCGCCTTTCCTAGTCTCACCCAGGACTTGGAAGGCTGGCCAATTCATTTATTCGTTCAGTAAACATGAATTAAGTGTCTGGGGTGTGCCAGGCACTGGTGATACAGAATGAGAATCCCTTCAGGAGGCTTACACACTGGCACAAATAAGTCCGATTCAATTATGATTAAACTCCTGAAAGAGAAGTTCATGGTGCCCTGAGAGTGTTCACATGGAGGACTTAACCTGGTTTGGTGGGCCGGCAAAAGATGCCCTGGGGAAGTGATGGTTAAGCTGAGACCTGAAGAATGACCAGGACTAGCACAGTGGACATGGGGGAGGCATATTCCAGCCAAAGGGAAGCCAATCGTGTTCCCTTAGGATTAAACTACCTGGATCCACAAACCTTGGTCTAGAATTACTGTAGGAAGTGAGCTCTTAAGCTCTAGAAATCAAAGTCCAGATGCCAACTCCCAGCCCTCTGAGATGTCTCCAGCAGAGAGGGCAGCAGTGGCACCAAGTCGGGGGGCTGGACAAAGAACGGGTGACATTCAAAGGGAATGGGCTGGGCTTTCTGGTGGCGCAGTGGTTGAGAGTCCGCCTGCCGACGCAGGGGACGCGGGTTCGTGCCCCGGTCCGGGAGGATCCCACGTGCTGCGGAGCGGCTGGGCCCGTGAGCCGTGGCCGCTGAGCCTGCGCGTCCGGAGCCTGTGCTCCGCGGCAGGAGAGGCCGCAGCGGTGAGAGGCCCGCGTACCGCAAAAAAAAAACCAAAATAAAACAAAACAAAAAACAAAGGGAATGGGCCAATGTGCGTGCCAGGGAGAAAGAAGACAATGTTGGGATAACCAGCATGTGAGAGAAGGTGGCCAGTTTGGGGCTGATATGATAACCACCCCCATTTCTTACCTACTCTGTGCATTATTTCATTTAATTCCACACAGATGGGTAGTATAGGTACTGCTACCATCCCCGTTTCACAGGAGAGGAAGCCAGGGCTTAGAGAAGTTAGGTGAGTGGTCCAAAGTCACTCTAACTAGGAAGTGACCCTTCTAGGTCACCTATCTCCAAAGTCCACGCTCTTAACCATCTGATTCTCTGAGCCCTGAGCACCAAGTGTTGGGTCATGAGGCTGTACTGTCTGCAGATTATTGCTGAAGTGTTTCAAATTCGACTCCAGATCCTGGCCCTGTTCTCCCTTTCCTACCCATCCTACCTGTTGAGACTTCAGCCCTTGTGGCCTAATTCATGGTCAAGAACAGAACACTTATGTCCTTTTTCCATTTCTTATACAACCACTAACAAACCACTCATCTACTTGTCAAGATGAGCTTGGTCTGAGTCAGTTCATCCATCTAGTCCAAGAGCTCTATTGGGAATTGTGTGCCAGGCATGATGCTAGGCACTGGTGATGCGTCCACGAACAGGACAGACGTGGCCCTGCTTCCAAGCAGTAAGTGGCTTGAGAAGATCTTACTCCCTCCATCTGTGCCCTGAAGTGTTGGTACGAGGAGGAAAATGACAGAAAAACAGCCGTAGCACCAGCAATGGCGATGGCCATGATCTAAAATGCTCCTTTACGTAGACATGATTTTTTATTAATTGTCTCTTGCAGTTTCTGGAGCTTCCACTTCAGTTAATACCAACATCGAGGGCATGGGCTGTTTGTTCAGCTGTCCCTCCATCTCTAGGGTGAGGATTCCAAACAGATTGAAAGGCTGTCTTGAAGTGACGTTCTTATCAAATTCCAAGCCACATCTGTTCCCCAAGAATCTTCTGGGAGAGATGTGATCAGCAGCAGCAGCTCTGGTGACAGCAGATAAAATGCAAAGTAGCCCAGGGACTCCTAGCCAGAAAGTTGATGGAGATGAACTTAACTGGCAAATCCAAACAGCCAAATGTGCCTGGAACCTTGGTCCTTGACCATGGGACAAGATGGCATCATGGTTAGGGCAGGGACTTCAGAATTAGGAGACCTGGTAAATATCCAAGTTCCACCACATACTAGCTGCGTGACCTTGGGAAAGTCACTTAACTTTTCTGAACCTTAATTTCCTCGTCTATAAAACAGATACACTAGCAATGCTCAGCTTTCGGTGGTGCTAAGGGAACTTTGGGGGATAAAGTATGCAAACTGTACACCTTAATTCAGCTCTGTGCTGGGCAAATGATGAGTACTTAGGGACTTGTACTAGTTATAATAACAAAGAACCAGAAACTGTGTGGCGTAAAACAACAGAAATCTATTCTCTCACGGTTAAGGAGACCAGAAGTCTGAAATCAAGGTGTTGGCGGGGTTGGTTCCTTCTAGAGGCTCTGAGAGAATCTATTCCATGCCTCTCTCCCAGCTTATGTGGTTGCCAGCAATCGTTGGTTTATGGACACATCATTCCAATCTCTGCCTCTGTCTTCACACGGTGCTCCTCCCTGTGTCTCTGCCCCAATTTCCTCTTCTTATAAGGAGACCAGTCATTGGATCGGGGCCCACACTAATCCCGTCTGAACTCTGAACTTGATGACATCTGCAAAGACCCTATCCCCAAATACGGTCAAATTCACAGTATCAGTAGTTAGAACTTGAAAATATATATTGAGGGGAGACAATTCTAACCACTACCGTGGTTATCATCAGCTTCATCTTTTCAGAGAAGGACCAAGGGGACCACTTGTGATCCCTGTACACAGCATCAATTTCCAGCTCTCAACTGGCTAAGGAGATTTGCCCTGAGGGACTTGTGTGTCCATGTGCTTACTAAGGGGAGAGGGCAGAGATAGTTAGGGACCAAGGCCCCACTCCCCACTCCCCCAACTTCAACAGACACCTGCCGCAAGTCCAAAGCCAAACTGAGCCTCCCTCAATTCCTCTCTCTTACATCTCATCCAGTGCATCAACAAGTTTTGTTAGCTCTGCATTCAAAGTACATGCCATACCCAACCTCCTTCCTGATCTAAGCCACCACGATCCCCACCCTGGTCTCCAGCAATTGCCTCCTAGATAATTGTTTCCGCTCTACCTGCTCCCAACCTCCACGTACACTCTGTCCTGCCCGCAGGATCCTTCCCCCAGATACACCCAAGAGTTTGGTCCCTCACCTCGTTCAGTGCGACTTCCTTGCAGAGATCCTCCCTAAAGTTGCAGCCCCTTTGTCACTCCCCATCCCCTTCCACTACTTCGTCTTTCTTCCCACACCTGGCATTCTATTAATCGCCGTTTGTTTCTTTTCCTCCCTCCCTAGTACAGGAGAACAGCTGTTTTGTTTGACTGGTTTGCTGTCACATCCCCAACATCTAGACACTCAATAAATATTTCTCGAATAAATGAATGAAAAAATCTGAGTGACGGTGAAGTAGTTTAAAAAAAAAAAATCCCTAGATCTAGGTCACTAAAGATCTTTAGTTACTTGGTTCTCAGCATTGTTTAATTTATCTATGGCTACATCCAACCTATAATTCACAATGAATTTGAGGTAGCATTCAACACTATATAATATTAAACAAGTAGATTTTATCATATGTAAATGATACCTTGATAAATCTGGTTAAAATGAGTATATAACACATAGCGTGTATGTATATGCCTGTATTATAAATATAGTGTGTGTGTTTGTGTGTGTTGTACTATCAGCTTCCCAGAGGCCAAAGCAACCAGAGGTACACGAAATGACAACAGAAGTTCATATTTTCTACAGGGAAAATCATTTTTTGAGGAGAAAAATAAGCTTTCCCTAGAACTTAGGCCTAAAAGGAAATGTCTCACATGGATCCTGAACACGCATTGCCGCCGTGGACAATGTTCTGAATAATATCCCTATGACAGGGTCAGAAGAGGAGGAGAGACCACACCATCTAGCACTGTCAGCGCCTGCAAGCTTGACTAACACACGGGTGTCTGGAAAAGATGCTAACTTGATGAACTCAGATGGTGCATCTAAAATAGAGACAGACAGAGACACATTTGGGGCTCACAGTGTCCCCGAACACTAATTTGAGAGGAGAGGATCGGTAAGGTGCAGGGAGCTGAGGGTGCACGGGAGAGGGATGGAGAAGCAAGTTAAGCCGGGTGTGTACAGTGCAGGGCTCCAGGGGGACCACGAGCCCCTCTCCCGGCCTCTCCCACACCCGCCACGCTAGGGAGCTGGCTGTGGACAAGGTGGGGTGCGGGTCTGATCTGCTGCAAGGTGTGTACCCTCCTCTATTTTAGGGTTCTGTCTCTTTGAGGGTCCCCCGCCCTCTGGGACTGTCTCCTGCTTGGGCTCCACCCAGTCCCTCCGAAGACCTGCAGAGCAGAGAGCACTTTAATTTTTTTTTTTTTTTGCGGTACACGGGCCTCTCACTGTTGTGGCCTCTCCCGTTGCGGAGCACAGGCTCCGGATGCGCAGGCTCAGCGGCCATGGCTCACGGGCCCAGCCGCTCTGCGGCATGTGGGATCCTCCCGGACCGGGGCATGAACCCGTGTCCCCTGCATCGGCAGGCGGACTCTCAACCACTGCGCCACCAGGGAAGCCCAGAGAGCACTTTAAATCAGCTCAGTTCTAAGTCTTAAGGCAAATCCCGTCTCCTCCCCTCCTCCACCCTTTCCTTGGGTTTGCCTCGCCTGCTCGTACTGAGCTCCTCTTTCTCCAGGTTGCACATGAGAATTCCCTGAGGAGCCCTTACCAGCTGATGCTTGGGCCCCACTCCAGACCAATTAAATCGGAACCTTCTAAATATCTGGGACCTTCCTGTGTGGCCTGCCCTGGGAGAGGACGAGGTGATGAGCTGGCCAGAGGCCATCAGGATGGTATTGTAATCAGGGGCTGGAGCGCTGGGCAGACACTGGCCACTGTTCTTCCAAGGGCGTCTGCTCACTCGGGAGTAGGGTTTTGAGAGAGACTTGGGTGCGGCCAGGTTACTAAATGAAGGTGAGCGTCCACACATCCTCATCTCTTTACAGCATGGCAGGTATCCTGACAAGCTGTTTAACATAAGAATGTGATTTTGACCTTGACAGAATCTGATAAGCTGGAAGTTCATATCTAATTAGAACTGTAAAATCACAGTAGGTACAAGTTCATCTCTGGAATCACGAGTTCAAAGTTTAACTCTATCATGTGCTTGCTGTGTGATCTTGGGCAAGTTACTCAGCCTCTCTGAGTCTCAGTTCCCTCATATGTAAAAGGGGCATAATGATAGTTCCTCCCTCAGCAGGCTGTTGTCAGAGTGACGTAACGCAGGTAAAACTCAGAGCCTGCACACAGAAAGCCATATGGTTAAAGTGAAAGAATAAATACAGAGAATAAGAGGAATGGTGGGTACAGTGGCTCTTTCCCGCAGTCTCCAGGTGGCAGAAAGTGAATTAGAGCAATAGACCAAAATTTCTGCAAAATCTATTTCCCAGGAGATCCTTATGCGAAGCCCAGAATGAAAGGCAAGGTCTTACTGTCTGTGTTTAGAGGTGGGGCTGGCACCCGCCCTCCGGGAGAGGCTAAGGGGACTCTCCTGCAGGGAGCTACATGCTCAGTCCAGACGGAACTTCCCTGAGGAATCAGCAGACCATCTGTCATCTTCTGAAATTCTGAATGGGGAAGTGACGATATACCCTGGACTCCAGGTCTTCACAGACTCATCTCCAGCAGAGCCCTCCTTCAGACTGAGCCGGGGATGAAGAGACAGCTTAAGCCACCCAAGCCCTGACAACCAGAGGCCTGGAATGAGGGGCAGAGCCATTCCTACCAGGAGACCTTGTAAGTAGATGTGGGGATAAATCTAGACAAGAGTCCACCGATTCACAGGGCCATGATGATGCTTCAATGATACGTGTCATAAGAGCTTAACATATAGACAGAACTCAATACACTACGTTCATCAGAGTTGATGAATTCTTTACCTTTTGAGGTTCTCCTAACTTTCAACTTTCACCAGACATGAAGATGTCCTAACATGTTCTAGGTTATCTTAAGGCCCTAATTTTAATCCCCCAAAGTGTACTGTTACTGTTCAAACTTTGGGTCAGATTTTCTAAGCGTATGTATCCACACATATGTGTGTTTAAATTTTATATTTGATGGTGGACACACTAATCGAATATGAAATCATGTGGTTTGGGGGAATCAAATGCATTCGCCTCTAGCAGCAAACTGGAAGTTAGCAGTCTAGAAATGGTTCCTGGCTTCTAATAGCTTGCTCTGGAGGAGCAACTGGATGGACTTGCAAACTGAGGAAGTACTTCAGGAAAAACTGAAAAGTGGTATAGTGGGGAAAAGGTGCTAACTGGGAGTTAATAGTGTGGATCTGGGTAGGACTGAAGCACTTTTTGGATACAATCTTCAAGTTGGTAAGACAAAAATAAGAGCAGTGATAGTGTGCAGACCAACTGGGTTATTTCATGATTTATTATGTAAGGTTTTCCATATTTAAAATAAAATCTCTTTATATGGTTACGTACCGTATGATTCCAACTATATGACATTCTGGAAAAGGCAAAACCATGGAGACAGTAAAAAGATCAGTGGTTGCTAGGGGGTAGGGGGTGGGAGGGATGAACAGGCAGAGTGCAGAGGATTTTTAGGGCAGTGAAACTACTCTGTATGATACTATAATGGTTGAAGCATGTCATTATACATCTGTCCCAACCCGCAGAACGTACACCACCAGGAATGAACCCTAATGTGAATTGCAGACTTTGGGTGATCATGATATGTCAGTGTAGGCTTATTGATCGTAACGAAAGTACCACTCTAGTGGGGATGTTGATAATGGGGGAGGCATGGAACTGGGCGGTAGATAAATTGAGTTTTCAGATCAGAGGTCAGGGTGACACGTGTCATTAAGATTTAAGCCTCTTAAAGTGATGCCACGTCACACATTAGATTTAATCAAGTTGAATTTTTGCCCACTAGCAGAGAAAGCCAGTGGAAGTGTGAAACGAAGTTTAGAATGGAGGTACTTTCCGCCGAGTCATCTCTGGCTCATGCGGACTTGCTATTGTTAAGCAAATGTCACTACACCCATGGAAGGAATGACTCACAGTCACTGCTGGAAAGAGGGAGGAGAGGGAATAAGAAGGTTTAAACTTGAAACGCCGAGCCCTGAGTTTTAAATGAAGAGGCTTAGTTGGATTTAATAAGAAGTGTTTGATTGGGTTGTAATAAGAAATGCAAAAGAACTATTATTTCAAAACTCTGGGTTGTATCACCTCTAATTATTGATATCATAGAACTGATATGGTGGAACTGGTAGGTATCCATTCGAGTTATTGAAGTGTTCTCTTGAGCTCAAATCAATGCTGGTGTCCTGTAGGTTTGCTTAGTCAATTTTCTTTGAATCACATGTTATATCTGACAAAACTAGCTGGTTAAAATAAAAGCAGATTTAATTTGACTCTTTTTTAAACAGTTCCTGGGAAAACAAACCAATAACTGATGGCTTTTACCAAAAGAAAACGCAATGAAACCCTTAAGGGTCTGTCATTCGTTTCAACTATTAGGTGCACAAAGGAAGCCTGTTTCCCTATAATCTGATCTGCTCTGTGCACACAAGCCTCCCTTTATGATTGGTGTCACAGACTAATGGAGAATGGGTTTTCTCTAAGGCAGGAGTGGAGCATGTTGAGGCTGGGTGGCACAGTGGTCATGCGTTCGGGGTTTGGACCTGCATCCACCACTGCATGAATCTGGAAGTCTCTCAACTCTCTGAGCCTCCATTCCCTCACGTAAAATGGGGATAATGACAGCACCCACCCCATAAGATCGTTGTGAAGATGAAACAAGCAGTGCATATAAAACACTTAGACAGGTTCTCAGCACTCAAAATACAATCTCTGCAGTGATTTTCAGAGAGGTCAATACATAATATCAAACAGACCTGAGGGGCGGGGAAGGATTGAAACAAACTATGGCATGTTTAATTATATTAACCATCTGTAGGTGTACATTCAAAATATTTACCATGGGTGTTGGATGATTAAAATCTATAGGTCTCTGCTATCACGTTTTTTGTAGAAAAGATTATGGGTAATGTTGTTAGTAAACAGGGATTCAATATCTTAACGGGTCTAGAATTTCTGAAATAGCACATAAAGATGCAGTTGAGATGGATGTGTGGAGGGTGAACTATGACAGCATGATAATTGGACCAGAGGCCGTGAATTATCGCCCGAGACAGAGCTTCCCTGTTAATAGGCTCTATCTGGCCCTTCAGTAAGAGGACTAGATTTAACTTTGTATTATTTTTCCCAAAGAGCCAGACAACGTTTTGAAGAATATACAGACTTAAAGGAAACACTGGCCTGTGTGCCAGACAGACAATATTTTCTTCCTTCTCCTCGAGGAACTACCCACATTACATTTGCTTTTCAGAGAGTCTGTTCCTGTTGTCCTTCCTGACAGATGGCTGGAAAAGTGACCTGTCCCTTTGGCCACAGCTAACTGGATCACATGATCACTGAGCCATACTGGTCCGTCAGTCTCTTTCCTGGGGTTTTAAATTCTAGGCTACTCTAGATTTGGGAATTAGACATTGAGAATTGAGAAGTGACATAAGGCTGAAGGAGGTAACACTGATGCACATCCACAGTGAGAGATGTCAGCAAGAAGCCAAGGTGGCAGATTGGGATCCCCAGGATGGAGACAATGAATGCTGGGTTCCTGGAACTTTCTGGTCCCAGCTGCACTTCCTGCCTTTGGATGTTGGGAGATACACAGGAACATGCCATGTCTGTCCAATAAATCCCCCTTTACTCCCTGTGGCTTGACAAGGAAACCTGAATTCCAGATGTTTCCCTTTCCTTGATATAATTCATTTTATTGGGAAAACAGACCCTTGTGCTTTTTTGTTCTGTAATTTACTATCCTCTGAGCGGTGAATGTAGGGGCTACAGAGAAGCAGTAAGTCACTTCATTGATGAGAGACCTGGATGAATTCGGAAAGTGGAAGGGCCTCACCGTGACTGGGGAAAATGAGTTGGCAAAAAAACCCCACAGCAGTCAGAATTGCATACGAAAGACTAGGGGCCGGGAGGAAGGTGCCATAATTGGGATAGAACCAAAGAGAAGGCAGGAGTCCAAGATCAGACAGTAAGTGTCAAAAGGTTCTCTGGAAGAGGATTAAGGGAACAGGTAGCGAAGACTTTGAGCTATCTGTGAACCACATGATACGGGACTCAACCATATGGTGCAGGAAGATAGCAAAGCAGGTTGAAGTAAAGGGAAGAGCTTTTGTCTGGAGGATTATATAACCACCTCTAATGTATGGACGTATATGTGTGCATGTGAAGCCACACTACTAATGAGATTAAAATTAGGATAGACTCCCACCACGGGAGCTCTGGGACTTCAGGAAAGGCCTTTGTTACTGGTAGAAACGAAACTGCCTTTTCATTTCCTCAGGAAATTTCTTCCTGCGGTAATTCAGTGCTGCCCTTGGATCCAGCAGAAGACACTGGAGTCCGGGGCTTGGAGCTCTGTCTGGGTTGTTCTCTTGTGCCCAAACTCAAAGCACATACTAATTAAGGACCCCAGTGGCTTTTGGGGAGACAGCTTGGAGGTTGTGTGCTGTTGGGGAGCTAGTGTTAGCCACCAGGGCCAACTTCAAGCACACTGGGGACCACGATCTCTGTAGGGGCTCATGCAAGTGGTTTACTTTCTTTTAGAATCACAAGAAAAAAAAATGAACTTTTAGGCTGAAGAAACTGCTTTAACATGCAATATTAATACATTTGTCCTGATGCCAAAGCAGTCGTAAGATACAGGTTTTAACTTTTTTTCATGGTGTAAGGAAGAACCCGCAAAAGTCTCCATAGCAGTTTTGAAACTGTTTCAAAAACGAAAAGACTAGCAGTTTGGTGGAGATGAGTGGACCCAAAAGTAGAGAAGAGTGCTGTTAGGGATGGAAAGAGGCAACTGGAATCACAACACCTGATTTCAAGTCCTGGTCCTGCCTATCCCCAACTGTGTAGTCTCGGGGAGGTCACTCAATCTCTCTGACTTCCAATTTCCAAATAGGTGTAATAGGGTTAACATCAGTAACTACCTTGCATGACTGTGGTAAGAAATAATAGGATGTGTGATGCATATACATCCATAGCATGATCCCAGGCATTTAGTATGAGCTCAAAAGTTGGAGGCAATGGAGATGGGCAAGTGGAATTGTAGAGGGTGGGGATGGGAGATAGAGCTGGTGAGGGTTACAAGAAATGGAGGGTGATGGTGGAAAGGGAACCAGCTGAGGAACCACACACACTAGAGATGCCTCCAAGACTTGGAGGACCCCACGAGCTGAAGCCTGTAGAGGAGGTGAGAAGGGCAGGCTCTAGAAGAGAGTAGCCCATTCTCAGGAGCCCTCCCAGGAATCCCTGTTGATGGCTCACAGTTCCAACGGGTGTTTGCACATGCATAGCTAATTGACAAACACAGAGTGAGGAGGGAGAACAGAAAATCTGGAGCCTTCCATCACCATGCACGTGGCATTTGTCTAATGGCAAAGGCTCAGAGTGAGAACAAGGCATGCAAACTCTGCTTACACTTAGAGGCAAAAAGCAGAGAGGGGGAAATGAGAAAATAAGAGGGGAAAACGGTTAACCTTCTAGAATATGTTTGTGACATGGCAAGGCGACCACTGTTGAGACTAGAAATGCAAGTTTTAAGTATCAAGGCAATCAAGAGCCTAAGATCACACACATCTACACCAAACCTGGTCCGTTAAATGTCCCTGACGAGCTCTGTGACTTTACCAACTTATTTCAACTTCCCGCATCTCCTTTCCTCATCTGTAAAATGGGGATATAAGTAGCTACATCACAGCATAAACATGAGCCGAAACATACAAAGCACTTACAACAAAGCCTGGCCTATAGTAAGGACTCAAAATGTTAGGTGACATCATCATCTTCATCACTACTGCCACCACAAGAATATATGTTCCATGAGGGCAGATATTTTTGTCTGTTTTGTTCACAGCCAGTGAACAGTGCCTGGCACATAGTAAATGCTCAATACACATTTGTTGAATGAATACATCCTTAATCATGCTGTCAGGGGGCAGTTATTATAAAAGTGATACTCCTCCCCGGTATGGGTTCCAATCTCAGTCTCAGTTCCTCTCCCTCATGTCTGCCCTCTGCTGTCGTAAGCAGCCACCATGCCTCGCGCTCAGATCTGGAGAGTTCGGAGCTACGAGATCACTGATAACCTGGGAGACGGGCGATTCAGAAGTAGATGAGAGTAGAAGTCACAAGGCAAAAGGATAAGGTACAGGTGAGTGGGGAGGAAGTGTAGGCAGCAAATCTCAGAAGAGCAGTTTGATTCTCTGGATATACTCAGTGAGTACAGGACAGCGAAGGGAGAGTCAAGGTCACAGAAAACATCTTTAAGGAGACAGGAAATGCTGAGCATGCTTCTCATCTAAAGGAAAGGATATAGGGGAGAGGGAAGATCAGAGATGTTCTGTAGCTTCCAGATATATACAAAAAATGTAGCAAAAGACTTCATGCTCTTAGGAATACAGTGGTAATTGAAGTACCAAATTGCCATGTGAGTGTAAGATCTTGAAGGCAGTTTTTCAAAAAATGTGGCACTTCTACCATCGGCAATACAAGGACAAAATTATTTTTCTTTTAATAAACTCTCCTAAGAATATATTAAAATAAATATATGACTGCTAGATGAAGCCTGTGATTTCAAATACATTATCACTTAGGGCAATGCTAAGAAGAAGAAAAGGCAGTCAATTAAATCAATTTAAAAAATATATTTAAGGGGAATTCTCTGGCAGTCCAGAGTTCAGGACTGCGCTCTCACTGCCGAGGGCCCGGGTTCAATCCCTGGTCAGGGAACTAAGATCCCACAAGTCACGCAACGCGGCCAAAAAAAAAGAGAGAGAGAAAATATTTAAGATAGTATAAAGGAGGTATGTACGTGCTTAAAAAAATAAACAAAAAAAATAAAAACAAGTGCATAAATAGGTAATAGTTGGGAAACTTGGCCAAGGCTATACTCAACCCTTTTGTACAGTCTGAATCTGGAGCCAAGGGAGTTGGTGTCAGCACCTTGGAGAGTGGCACACAAATGCTGAGTCTCTGGGGTGCCATAGGAAAGGGGCCACTGGCTAACACTAAATGGCCTCCTTAGTGACACTCAGGCACTTAATATCATCAGCCTCTTGGGCATTATTCTAGGAAAGTCAAACACCAGAAGGGAGGCTTAATGGTTTTGTCTCTCACCTCTCAACTTTTAATTTCTGATCATCTTCGATGCATACAGAGCAGCAGACCTGAATGGGACTTTTTGAAGAGATAAATGTAATACCGGGGCACTCAGTTTCTAAAGACTTGCCACTTTTCCTTTTAATTTTATAAGCTGCTGACTTCTTCCTACTTGATTTATTCCTGGCTTATGCTATGCTTCAGGAAAAGCAGCACTAACACCTGGCACGTTCCATGATTTGAGCACAAGGAAATGTCATCGAGAAGAGAAGCTTAAAGTTTTTTGTTTGTGGGGCATGAAAACTGGGAGTTCTAAAGGTTAAAGTCAGAAGGTCTTTCATGTCACCAAGAATTCCAACCAGAGCTGAAAAGTAGGGTGTATGGCTGAGACAACTATCTTTCCATCAAAATTGTTCTCCCAGTGTCCCTTGCACTGAGTCATGTGACTAAATTCTCTGTAATAGCGTGTAGGCAGAAGTGATGTACTCTGTACTCTTTCCCCCCCCCGCACTCTGAGTATAGACAAAAACAAGGCTGTAGGGTTTGATGGGGCTGTGTAAGATGGAAGGAACCTGGGTCACTTAATCACCATATGGAGAGCATGGGTGAGGCCAGGAACACCCATCTTGGACTGTTACATGAATGAACATTAAACTTCTATTGTGTCGGCGCCAGTATAGATGGAGGGGTCTTTTTGTTATGGCAGTTGGATCCACCCTAACTAATAAAGGAGGTTAGGTGTGTGGGCTCTGGAAGAAGAGATGTTCTTTTTTTTTTTTGCCACGCTGCATGTGGGATCTTAGTTCCCCAACCAGGCATCAAAACCGCGGCCCCTGCATTAGCACAGAATCTTAACCACTGGACCGTCAGGGAAGTCCCAGAAGAGACATTCTGAGATTTCCACTTACTCCCTCCCCTCTTTGCACAGTTAACTTAGCTCATCCTTTAGATAAAGCTCAAGAGCCTCTTCCTCCCAGAAGCCTTCCCTGACTTTGGCCAGGGCTGATCCCACTCCCGCAGGCTCTCCCAGCAGACGGCAAACATCACGGCTGTACTTTATATCTGTTAGTGTGATTTTTTTTTTTTGATTAACGTTTATAATCCCACTGGGTTTTTAAGTATGCATTTTTCAAAATTCATAGAATGATACACTTCCTTGTGCATTTTGTTGTATGTAAATTTTATTACCTTAAAATGATCAAAACCAAATATTGAATTCTGGTTAAATGAAATGCATGCTGAAGAGTTCAGGGGAGAAGTGTACCGATATCTGCATCTTGGTTTGAAACGCATTAAAAAATGGGTTGACAAAGAGATGGAGAGACATGTGATCGCGCGTATACAGTCAAATGCTGGCTGCAGAATCTAGGTATTGGGTATTATGGGTGTTCATTGTATAATTGTTTTAACTTTTCTGTATTTTTAAAGTTTTTCCTAATAAAATGTTGGGGGGAAGTTCAAAGAGAGTAGGAGCTATGAGTACGTTCCATAAATAGAATTATTCTGTGTACAGTGTATTTTATATTACTAATCATAATGTTCTGTGATTTGCTTCTATTTCTACTTGAAACTGTGTCATGGACATCTGTCCATGATGACAGATAGACAGACAGACAGAGATACGAGAGATACGAGAGACACAAAGACCTCATCCTTTTGAAGGTATCATATCCATATCCATGATATCCACCATTATATGTTTAACTTTC
Organism: Neophocaena asiaeorientalis asiaeorientalis; assembly: GCF_003031525.2. NCBI lineage: Eukaryota > Metazoa > Chordata > Mammalia > Artiodactyla > Phocoenidae > Neophocaena > Neophocaena asiaeorientalis. Next base: position 5,510,175 of record NW_020173198.1, read on the forward strand.
ACACTACTGATAAACATTTGGGCTATTTTCATTTTTTTCTATTACTGATCTTTTCCTATGATAGCTCTTCTTTATGTTAGCTCTAGGTCCACCACAACACGTTCCTGCCCTACCCACACCGCCAACCCCCCCAGCAGGCCAGTATCCTCCACAGGCAGGAGTCCACGAGTATAAGAAAATAAGAAAGCCCTCATTCAAACTTCCCACCATGATTTTCTAAAAACATCTGGATCATACAAATCAGTACCACAAGCACATCTGAAGTCTCAGAAAGCAAGTGATACTAGCATGAATTAAATATCCAACGGATATTTATTATGGCACTTTAGAATTAGGGGAATCAAGTCTGTAAGGTACAGAGCTGTATTTGTGCTGTGTATACACCTTATCAGAGACTTGCTGTTTTACTTTATAAGCCCCACTTGTATCATCAGTCTGAACAGTGCATATCTGCCCAATTTATATATCTGGAGCACAATTTTAACTGCAGAAATCACTCGACAACCACAGAGGTAAAATTCTTGAAAAGTGTAAAGGTTGGCAAAGCAGAAGTCAAAGGTTCAAGAAATCAGAAAAAATAGAGAGGATAAAGCTATAAAAATAAACATTAAATAACAAATGAATAATACATGCAAATGCTCTGCAACAAAAGTTCTAGAGGGCGTCTATCTCCAAGTAAGCCAGACATGCCAAGAGGCCCTGCCCTGGTGCGATAACGCTCCCAGGGAAACACTTTCACATGGTCAGGAAAGCAAACTCTCCCAATTTTTCTTCTTTTTAAAGTTTTTGAAACAGGGTTTACTCGTTTGGAACTCAATGGCCTTCACACTTGCTTTGCCCCTTGTTTCATTTTCATAGGTCTTAGCAAAATGCTTGTGTCTCTCCCTACTCTCTCCACAAATTATTACTGTCTCTAAGAGCATGTTTTTCTGGGCCAGATCTGATACAGTGGGCCTGCGGGAGGGGAGGTGTGAACAGATTACCCAACGGTCCCTGTCTTTCATCTCTGGCGGGGGAGCAGTTACTGCTGCTGTGTTCTTCCATTTAAGGGGGTTGATGTATATATCCCACAAGACTGAAAAATGGTAAAAGTAGGCATTCAAATATAAAACCACATTAATTTAAAACCGCGACTGGCAAAACAAGAGTTGCAAAGGATTACTCTACGTTTTAAAGGATGGTAGAGGTTTTTGTTATTCTAGCTTGCTTTCATGACATACTGTTGTCTTCCTCTGTGATTTATTTGATACCACATCCCCAGTCTGGAACAGAACTCTCAATTAGTATAACAGTTTCCATGGAAACATATGATCTATTCTCTCTCATTCCCTCACTGTTCCCCAAGACCCACTCTCCCACTTCTCTACCCACCCCCCAACCCCAATCCTTTCTGTAAGACCCTCCAGAACTTCCATTCCTCAATCAAAAACTCTCCAATCTGTACTGCTGAGTGATCAAAAAGGTGAAGAAATATGTGTGTGGTCTGCTAACTTTTGAGGCAACAAGGACAAGAATAAATATGCATATTTCTATTCGTTAAATTAGCAGAGAGAAACTGGAAAGATGCAAATTAACAAAACAGTTTGTATACGGAGGGCAGTAGCAGCGAGGGGGCACAGAAGGATGTGAACCTGAGTGGGAGCAAAAGACTTCTCAGTGTTTATCCTTTTAATATAATTTTAATTATGAACCACGTGAAAACACTGCTTATTAAAAATATAATTTAATTTTTTAAAACTCTCCGACAGCCTCAGCTGATTAGAACCTCCTCTTCATTTAGGCTCCATTCTTCCTTGTCATCAGGGAAACCCCCCCATCTTTGAAATCTAAATGCCTTTAGTCTTCCTAGCATTTTAAATCTATTGGCCTCAACCACTTGTTTCTCATCCCTAGGCCTCTAGACTCCTTCTTCCTCCCCAAGGTTATAACCCTCTTTCTGCTCTGACTTCCTTCCAGTCTGGATGTCCTTTTTATTCATTTATTCAGGACACCTTTGCTGAGTACCTGCTAGAACAGGCTCTGTTGGATCTGTAGTGGGCATCCCTCTTCCCAGAAGCCTTGACTCCCTTATCACTGGGATATTCTAGGGCACCGATCCTGCTAATCACCATCCTTAGCTCAAATCCACCATCTGCTTCTCCATCTCCACCCCCAGGCTGCTCAGAGCTGCTGGCAAAAAGGACACAGTGGCATGGACCTCCACCATCACTACTGCTTATTCTAGCCTTTTGGACCTCCAGGCTGCTCAGCAATCTTATTCCGTGTTCCTACTCTCTATTCTCACTCCCTGCCGAGGCTCTTCAAACTTTGGGCCACCACCTCAGATTCCTTAGTCCATCACAGCAGACGGATGGACCTTGTGGCCCACAGAGAAAATTCACGCACTCAGTCTAGACCCTGAATGAATTCAATCCACAGGCACTGGAAGTCCACTGGTGAACATGACAGGGCTCCTGGCTCTGGTGGAGCTCAGATCTTAGAACAAGGAGACAAACCAACAAACAAGCAAGAGAAGTATCATCTGGTGATGGGTGCTAGGAGAGAGTTCAGTATAATGGAGAATGAATGAGTGGCTCTTTCAGTGGTAGTTAGGGAAGACTTCTCAGAAGAGGTGATATCTAAGTAGAGATGGGAATTACAAGAAAGATCCAGCTCTGCAAAGAATAAAGCAAACAGCATCACAAAAGCTCGAAGAGAGGAGGGAGCTTTGTATGTCTCAAAGAACCTCATGTGGCCCAAGCACAATGGGTGATGGGGAGAAGCAAAGGAAAAGAAGGTATCAAACAGAGAACAATTTAAACTGATCAGAATTTAAAGGGTGATGTAAGCCAAGGACACAGTATAGAATTTATTCTACTTGTGAAGTCATTGGAGGGTTTTAAGCGTGGGAGTGATTTGACCTAATGTAAGTTTTTAAAAATAACTATGGCTGCTGCATAGAAGTGTATTAATTATAGGTCACAAGAGTGGAAGCAGGGAAACCAGTTAGGAATGTCTGCAGTGGTCCAGACGGTATTGTATGGCATAGATTAGGGCTGCATTAGTGAAGATGGAGAGAACTCGGTAAATTCATGATATGCTTTGGAGGAGGACCTATCCAGACTAACTAATGGATTATGCACGGCTCGGGTAAGGGGAGGACAAAGAGGAGGCAAGGATAACTCCCAGATTTTTGACTTAAGCTACAGAGATGGGGAAGAAATTTGATATTTTTGCACACCTGAGACATACTGGTGGCACACACAGGGATTAAAAGACTCACAACGCTAAACAAGTCAGGAATACTTATAACACAATCTCAACTTCAGTAAAACTGCACCTCCTAGTACCTATAATAGCATCCAGAATCACTCTACGCGTCCCAGGTCATCCTTCAACTGTGCTGCTGTTTGAAAAGAACCATCTCCATTCTCAGCTGCAAGAGTAATCTTTTCCCAAACCAAATCTGATCATGTCACTTCTCTGCTTAAGACTTTCAGTGGCTCCCCTCTGTGCTGTGAATAAAATCCAAACTTCTCATCACAGATTCTAAGGCTTTGCATGATCAGGCCCCTCCCACCTCTGCAACCTCACATCCTGCAACCTCCCCCTGCTGATGACATTTTGGCCCCAGCACCTTCTGATGGTGCCTAGAATGTGCCCAGCCCTTGCCTACCTCAGGGCCTTTGCACTTGCCGTTCTCGCTGCTGCGAACATTCCTTCCTAGCTCTTTGAATGTATGGCTGGTTCATTTTCATCCTTCAGGTCTCAGTTTCTACGTCACTTCCTCAATCTGAGTGGGTCCCTTCTTGATCTGTCTGTGACACAGCACTCCATTCATTTCCTTCACAGTATTCGTTACCAACTGTAGTGTAGCTCTATTTACTTTTCACTCTCTCCCTCACTGGAATGTAAGCCCCATATATGAACAGCAAATGTGCCTGCCTTGTTAGCTGTTCCTTCTGGAGCAGGTGCCACCACCCAGCCATACTGTACCTTGCCAAAGCTGCCTTTTCCAAGCACCATCAGGAAGTTAAAATCGGTCAGTTTCATCCGGTCCCTGTTCCCGTTGTTGTCAAATTTGGATATGGTGTTAGTCGTCTTTTCTTCAGGAGCCTTGGTCCCCTGATTGATCTTGGCCCTCTGGAGGGAGAAGCACACAGAAAACATCATCAGAGTTTGAGGATGCCCTTGTACGTGCTCAAACTCACGTACAGGCCGCAAGCTGTGGCTCCTGCAGCTCGTGCCCCCAGCTTGGTGAAAAGCATGGCCCAGCTTCCACAGTGCAGACCCAAGACGTGGAGGCCAGCCTTGGCCCCTCACTCCTCTTTCATCCCTCGTGTCTCATCCACCACCAGGAACAGTCACTGCTTCCTCCCAGCTGTCTCTAGAATGCCTTCTTCTTTCCATCTCCACCAGTACCACCTGTCATCATCTCTCACCTGGACAACCCACCTTGGTTCCCTCCACACTGGGCTTTACATGTAGCCACAGTGATCTTCCACTTCTTCATACTCAACCAAGTCACCACCTGCTTAAAATGCTTTGGTAGTGACCCATGATTTTTAGGATAAAGACTTCGGTGATTTCACTGGCCCAGATGCCCCAGTGTGATCAGGCTCTACCTGCTTCTCCAACCTCTTCAACATTTTCTCGGCTCCTTCTTCCCTGAAACACAGCTTCATCCTCCTTTCACATCGTGGAGTCCCAGTTCCCTCCCACTTCAGGGCCTTTGCACCTACTCTTGCTCCTGGGTGGATGACTATTCTCTCCCTTTCGCCAACCTAGTTACCTGCCGCTCCACGTTTTCACTTCCTCGGGGAAGCCTTCCTTGATTCTCTCTGTCAGGATGGGCTGTGCCTATGTGCTCCCTTCGTCCACCTCACTTCCCATTTACACTGCATGATAACTGTCTGTTCACTTGTTTTCCCCAACGGACTGGAAACCTGCCAGGGCAGGGACTATGTCTCATTCTCCGCAATTGCTCTGACAACTAGCACACTTTCTAGTTAAATATTTTGTTGGATAAATGGATGGATGAGGCCCATGTTTGTCCTCAGTGCAACGGGGTAGGGGCCTGCTGCTGTGCACAGCAGAATGGTGGCTCAGGATGGCAGCAAACGCTGTGAAAGCAGGGGAGAATAGGAGGCCAGAGTATTTGCGATTGGAGTCTAAAGTGGGGGATGTCTTGTAGGACTGAGCCCTTAACCTATGGGGTCTGCACTAACTCCAGGTAGCTAGCGCCGAAACTGAACTAAATTGTAGAACACCTAGTTGGTGCCCACAGAGAAGTGGAGAACTTCTTGGTGTGGAAAACCCACACACTTGGTATCGGAAGTATTGTGAGAGTGTCAAGTTTTCCTCTATAGGGTATGTAGTTTTTCGCATCCAGCTTCTTTCACTCATCCTAACGGCCTTGAAATTCACTCATGCTTCCATCAGTGATTTGTTCTTTGTACTGCTGAAGAGCATTCACCGTTTACATTTATTCGTTCTTCTGTTATGGGCATTTGTGTTGTCTCCACTTTTTGGCTGCTAACAAGGCTGCTGTGGTCCAGTTATCTTGTAGTAAAGATATGTTAAGATTTAAATGTCTCTGGGACGATCAAGTGTAAATAAATACCCAGTGAACAGTTGTATTATGTGGTTTTCGGGTTAAGAAATGACATAAGAACTGGAGACAGGGACCTCCCTGGTGGCACAGTGGTTAAGAATCCGCCTGCCAATGCAGGAGACACGGGTTTGAGCCCTGGTCCGGGAAGATCCCACATGCCGTGGAGCACCTAAGCCTGTGCACCACAACTACTGAGCCTGCACTCGAGAGCCTGCAAGCCAAACTACTGAAGTCCGCACACCCTAGAGCCCATGCACCGCAACTACTGAACCCGCGTGCTGCAACTACTGAAGCCTGCACGCCTAGAGACTATGCTCTGCAAGAAGAGAAGCAACCACAATGAGAAGTCCGTGCACCGCAACAAAGAGTAGCCCCTGCTCACCGCAACTAGAGAAAGCCTGCATGCAACAACAAAGACCCGATGCAGCCCAAAAAAAAAATCATAAAAAAATCCCACCAAAAACTGGAGACAGATTTGGGGGTTAAAGCCTAGAGGGGGTAGTTAAAACCAAATTGCAAACAAGAAAAGAGCCTCAAAGAGAAGTTGCATTGCTTTTTCAGGGCCATGTCCTCCCATAATCCCAAATTCTCACCCTCCAGCCCCCAGAGATTTTCCCAGGCTATCCCAATCTAAACATATCCCTCCCTCCCTCCCACCATCCCTGCTTTATTATTCTGTCTCCCACCTTCTCTGAGTCCCAACTCAGGACCCACTCGATACACACAGTCCAATCTCCAGCCTGTGAAGATTCACATCCTGACTGTCCCTGGTCCCCAGGCTCCGTTCCAGCCCTGAGGTTTGCTTCTATCCACCTGCAGGTCCCAGCACCCCTGCCAGTGGAGCATGAGTGAGGAGCACACACTTCCCCATTTCTCCATCTGACTGCTTAGAGGAAAAATTTTTCCCTGTTCTTCAAGGAGCAGCAAGTGTCCATCAGCTTGATTCCTCAGTCCTTCAAGCAACCTTCTCTCCTCTGAATTCCACGCTCCATCTCAATTTGCTTGTTTGACTCTTCTCACAGTTACATGCTATAGACCGAGAATGTTTGTGTCTCCTGAAAGTTCATATGTTGACATCCTAACCCTCAAACGTGATGGTATTAGGAGGTGGGGCCTGTGGAAGAGATTAGGTCACGAGGGTAGAGTCCTCATGGGTAGGATTAGTGCCCTTATAGAAGGGACCCCAGAAGACTCCCCTTGCCCCTTCTGCCACGTGAGGACATAGTAAGAAGAGGGCCATGGGGACTTCCCTGGCGGTCCATTGGTTAGGACTCCAAGCTTCCACTACAGGGGGCGTCTATCCCTGGTCAGGGAACTAAGATCCCACATGCTCTGGGCGTGGCCAAAACAAAACAAAACAAAAAGAGGGCCATGAAGCAGGAAGCAGCCCCTCACCAGACAACGATTCTGCCGGCACCTTGATCCTAGACTTTCCAGCCTCCAGAACTGTGAGAAATAAATGTTGTTTAAGCCATCCAGTCTATGGTATTTTTGTTATAAGAGTCTGAACTAAGACAGAATGTTATCTCAGCCTCTAGATGGTAGATCAGAAGTCTAATAGCGTTATCGGTCTGGTCTGCACTAATATTTAAATTAGTTGAGATCTGTTAAAAATCAGGAGATGTTCCTACAAAAACCCAAATCCCGGCTTCTTCTAAAGAAGCAGATCTGGCAAAACTGGGCCCCATCCATAAGGATGGGGCGTTTAGACGGGACATGGGGTCTCCAGTTGACCGTCATCACCACCACACCCTGCTGTCTCATGCTAAGCTTTTCCCCCTTCTTGTTACCTTCTCAGTTCTAAAAACATTTGGGACAAGAACACTGTCCTGTGTTCCTCCGAACATCCCATGTCTCCCAGCGGCCTCGTGCCTAGCAGGTCCTCCATCAAAGAACAAACATTTTTAAATTGAGGCCCAAATTTAAATGATCCTCTATCTTGCTGCATTGGATACGGCTTCAGAAACAGGAATACACTAATGGTTGCCTTTTCATGTCTGTAATTTAGAGCCCTAGGACTTGGTGCTCAAAGATAAAGCAAAGAGACACGCTTCTGAGCAAAGAGCCCTGCCTGTTCCCAGACTGCGCTACGGGAGAGTGAAGGCGTCCCGGCTGCCTGGCTCCAGGGCCCCATCTCAGATGAGGAATGCCTTTCTTGGCTTAAACTAACCTCCACCCCTACAAGGAGCTCCAACGGCACTCCCATACCCAGCAGTGGCGGGAGACACCTCTGTAGGCTAGCGGTCCACGTAGATGCTCCCCAACCCCCAAGCAACCCTTCCAAAGACCGAAGGAGCAGATCCTGAGCTTTATTTATTCCGGGGGTGGTGAGGCAGGGAGAGGGCTTTTCTTCTCCTTCTCCTTCCTCCAACCATCTGACATCTGAATGACATGACATGCCAGACACTGGTTTAAATGCTATCTCACTCACTCTTCACATAACCATGGGAGGTCAGAAGAGCCATGATACATACAGGTGGGGAATCAAAAGCTCAGAGAAATAAAGTCACCTGCCTTCAGCACCCAGCAAGGAAGGGACAGAGCTGGGATTCCAATCCAGGCAGGCTGGCTCTCGAACCATCTGAACAGAATAGGCTACGCGGCACGCACGTGGCTCCAGGTATCCAGCCAAGACCCCTGGGCCCTCTCCTCTCTATACCTGGGGCTGCTTGCCGCTTCCACCTGTGACTCTGCCTGCAGGCTCCTTTCCTGGTTGCAGGAGCAGGCACAGCCCACAAGCAGGCCAAGTTGAAAGTGCTGGCAGGTTAATACCCCTGGAAGCAGCCTTCAGCCAGTGATGGGAGGGGAGCTCGTGGATAATACTTCAGCTGCCTGTCCCTTGACTGCAAACGCTGTGGCCCGGTTAATCCCCGGCAGGATTAAACCCCAGCTGCCCACAGTGGTAACTTGCTGATCAGAGACACTTTTCCAGCTCCCTTCCTTTCCCTGCCTCACTTTCCCACTGCTCTCGATGCTTCTTGGGCTCGCCTCCCAAAGAAACCACCTGCACTTGAATCCTTATAGTCTGTTTCTGGGGAAACTCAAAGTTAGACAATGACCAGCTGAGGGATATTAGAAAGTTGCTTAACCTCTCTGGGCCTCAGTTTCCTCATCTGTAAAAGATAAAGGGGGATGATAAAGGTACTGACCAGTCATGGTGGTTGTTAAGGACTGAATTAAATGACTTAATATTTCTAAAGCACTTAAAACAATAAATGGCACATAGTAAGCACTTTATTAAATTAAAAAATTCTAAGCTTGTCAGAAGACCCATTCTAAACCATGCAAAATGGAGTCTGCCCTTCCCTGGCCCATCGGCAAGGCCACAGCCAGACAAAAGTCCCCAAACAGAGCCTCCTCCAATGTTCTGAAGCATACCATGTGTGGTAACTTCACCAAGCTCACCCTACCGTGAAATTCTATTACCCCAATTGCTGCAGCTCGATTTTACTGTCACTCAGAATTTCTCCAGATAAGAGGCTTGAAAGTAATTTCTGAGTCGTTCTGGGGGCTAATTGGTTATCGCACAGGGATTACATTTCTCACGTCCAAGGTCAACTGAAATTCCTCTATGTGTCTGTGAACAATTTTCGGTCTCTTGGAAACATTTTTTTAATCAACAAACTATGGTGTGGAGCAATTACCACTCAGGCATAAGCGAGCATTTGCAGGCTCTTGCGGGAAATACAGGACACATTTTGTTGCACGCAGATAAAACAGTCCTTTCCTTCAAGCCAGTAACTGGCCCAGACAAATGCTCTATTCATGTAGGAAATGTTTTCCTGGGTGTTCTGAAATGTCACCCTGGCTGCCCTAAGACAGAAGAAATCATTTTGCAAAACTGAGACTTCATTTTATACAAGAAAACACTGGTCTTGTTTTTTTCACCCAAAAGAGGACATTTTTAACTTGGCAGCAAACGGACACCACTCCATCAGAAAGCTGAAGGAAGGAGAAGAAAAGCGTTCTCTGGAAGGCCTGCCCTCCTGTCCTAAAACGTTATCACTGTCCAGGTCTCGGCTCTCCTGGGAGGGAAAGTTCTCTCATCAACTCGTTTGGGCTTGAGCGAGCTGCTCTATAAGGATGAACCTCAGTGATCAAGTACACTGGAGAATGACTGTTAGGTCCAAGGCTAGCATGTTTATTCCACTTGTTTCCATGAAGGGAAGTCCCACTGGGTCAGAACTGTCACCAGGTTTTACGGAGGGCACAGGCTCAAGACAAGGGTCAGTACACAAGTATGAGTCCTATCAAGTTGAGGGGACACTAAGATGGTTCTTGGAATAAATGCCAAAACCCTTGCTAGAGTCAGCAGTCCTTCTACTCTGACCCCACCCACCTCCCAGCCACACCGTGAACTCACCCTTTGCTCTCTCTTCTCTACCGACGCTGGCCTTCTTTCAGTGTCACAGAGTTGCTATATAACTCCCTACCACAGGGCCTTTGCACCTGTTCGCCTTTCTGAATGGAGTGCTCTTTTCCCCTCTTTACTTGGTTAACTTCCCTATTGTTTCCTCAATGACTCCTTCCCTGTCCTCTCAGACAAGGTTACATTTCCCTCTTGTATCTTCTCAAAGCGCCATGGGCCTCTCTTTCACAGAACTTCACCTTGTCATATTTTGCTTCTATTTGCCTGTGTGATTACTTGATGAATAACAATGACAGTAACCTATTTCATTTTAGCTATTTTATACATTTTTCAGAGTTAGTAGGCCATCATTGCTTATCTAGAATTGATGATTTCCCATCAGACTCAGTATAGTAAGTTTCTGTGAACAAAATAATGTGTTTTCCCTTATGAAACTACTTTAAAATCACTCAATACACATATAATGAAGGGACTCAAACCCATTTTCCCCAAAACGTTTTCTTTGTAAAACTGGGATGTCCTACATACCTACTAGTCTCATGTATGGAGTCTATTTGGCTCCACAGAAGGGAAGGGGCTTATCTGGGGTAGAAGCAGACCAGCGCTATGGCCCAAGGTCAGAGCCAAGGGCTCTTAATCTTCGAGAAATGTATCCATGGGTATTTCACAGAGTCACCAGCATTATCAATTCCATTTGTTAATACAGCACCATCCTGCCGACAGATCCAAATCCAGATTCTATCCCTCAGCAAGCCTACTTGACTAAGCTTCCAAGATATCTCTACCCTGTCCACTGCTTTCATTCATCATTACTAACATCCCTGTCCAAGCCACCATCAAAATGACCTGGGTAGTGAATGAAGACTCTCAAGGAAAAGTCTAAATCTGAATGAGGACAGGCAGGCAGAATGACTTTACAAGGCAGGGGACGTTTAACTGGGGTCTTGAAGGATAAATAGGAGTTTTCTGGAAAGCAGAACCACATCGCAAAGGCACAGGGTCAGGAAAGGCCTTGGTAGAAACCACATCATAAACAAGAAAAACAGCACAGAGGCAGACTCAACCGGTTCCCACTGATGCCAAAAGAAAGACATCTCACCTCAAATTTCTGCCGCAGTTCCTCATTGCCCTCACTGCCTTCCGGTGGCACAGGTACGTTGAAGTACTCGCCTTCTTCCTGGCTAAGTAACTTAAACCTAAAGGAAGCAAAGGAAAGACAAATTCCATGACTCTACTTAATATAATTTTGTTGATTAGGATAAGGGAGGGAAGTCTATAGAAAGCTCTGCTTTAAAAACATGTGTTGACTACCAAACGTAAGGTAAAGAGCTAGTGGGAAGCAGCCGCATAGCACAGGGAGATCAGCTCAGTGCTTTGTGACCGCCTGGAGGGGTGGGATAGGGAGGGTGGGAGGGAGGGAGACGCAAGTGGGAAGAGATATGGGAACATATGCATACATATAACTGATTCATTTTGTTGTAAAGCAGAAACTAACACACCATTGTAAAGCGATTATACTCCAATAAAAATGTTAAAAAAACAAAAACAAAAACATGTGTTGAGGGTTTTTTGTTTTAGGGTGTGTGTGTGTGTGTGTGTGTGTGTGTGTGTGTGTAGCCAGGGACACTATATATTTTTATAACCATCAGAAACACATCAGAAAAAAATGGGTTTATAGGACGCAAGGTTCTCTGTCTCTCTAAACACACACAGACACACATAATTTTCTTGATTATATCATTCAGTGTTTCTACCTACTTTTTTGGTCCATTATGTGCTTTCTGATTCTGAAAGAATGTTGAGGATCTCCCACCGTCAACGTATTCCTATCACGCTGTCCCAGCATTTCTATCCCCTTTCACATGCTGCCACCCGGCCATCCCAGCACTTGGATGACTCTGGACTTGTCTCACTGACGCCGTTTTTCTATGCAGAAACCTTCCCAAAGTGCTCGGTAGTCAGGCTCCTGAGAAAGTACACAAGCCCTGGAGTCAAACTATGCCTGGGTCCAAATCTCACCTCTTCCCTTGCCTCTTTGGATAACTGAAGCTAGGTAGGCCCTCTGAGCCTCGATTTTTCTCATCAATAAATAGGAATAAAAGTCTTTTTCATAGGATGACTGTGAAGCTGAGATATGATGATGCATGTAAAATGATAAGCCTGGTGCCTGGCATTTAGCAAGTGTTCAATAAAAGGTATCATCATCATTGTTACTGATATTAATATTACTATAATAAACAAGATGGTTTCAGTTTGTTTCTAGACCACAAAGATGTTTCCATCTAGTCAGACTGAGATGAGTGTGAGGAAGGAAAAGGGACACTCCCAAGGCACTGGAGTCAGCAGGGGGGAAAAGAACCCAAAACTCCTCACCCCCAGAGACTTTCTAACCAGAATTTACAATTTTCATCACAATTTTTTTTCTCCATTCACAAATCTTCCTAGGCAAGCTTCTAAAAATAGAGAGATAGGTGACTCAAAGCAGAGATGACAATTTGAGCCTGGACACCTCCACATTTAATATTCAGTGCTCATCTTCCAAACTGCCAAAGAAATTACCTAAATAAATACAAAAGTAAGAGAACATCTGTATCTTTGCTGGGAATCAAGAAGGGTGTTATACACACAGCAGGGACTTCCAGGAAGTTCTGCAAATTAAAGTATTAGTAAGAGAGCACGGAGCAGTGTTTGGCAAAATTCCTCCAGCTTTGTGGATTTTGCTATATCTGGATGTTATTTTTGACAATGTTTTTCATTAAATTGTCTTTTCAAATAATAACTTCACTTTAAAAAGACACTTTATATCTCTTCTTTGTAAAGAAAGCCAACAACACTTGTTACAAGCAGAAAGTATGTATCTGTAAAAAATGAAGCATACGCAAATCAAAGCTACTCAAAGCCAAGTAGATGGTGTTGCTTACCAAAGGCTCTGAGACTAATACCTGCCCCTTTTATTAAAATGGGGGAGCAGCAAGCAGCAAGGGTTAAAGAGTATTAAGGATACACCAGCGCCCTCTGAGACTTTCTCTGCAGTAAACTCAAGAACTGAAGCAACACCAACAAAAGAATAGTTTTGGGACTTCCCTGGCGGTCCGGTGGTTAAGACTCCATGTTCCCAATGCAGGAGACACGGGTTTGATCCCTCGGGGAACTAAGATCCTGCATGCTGCATGGCGCGGCCAATAAATAAATAAATAAATAAATAAGTAAACTAAATTTAAAAAAAAAAAAAAAGAATAGCTTTGTCAGGATACAATTCAATATGGCTGATGCCCCAACCATGTACTACCTAAGCCATTTGGGGCCCCATACTTTGGAAAATACACATCAAAGAGGATTGACCAGCTGTGATCAGCCAGTGGGAACCTCAACAGGACCCCACTAACAACCCTGGAACAGACCAGCAGGGACTGGACGAGGGTCAAAAATTCCGAACCATATTCAGCAAGTACAGGACACGTCAGCACCTGGGGCATTGGTTAGAGCACGGCACCACCACCTCACGATTGCTGTGGCCAGTATGCTGTCACTATGGCCTCGAAATACGGACAATTGTGCCCATTAGAAAAGAAGAGCAGGAACCCCTTCCGACTTTGAGATGCACAAAACCAACAGGGGGAAGATGCCCCTCCATGGGGCAGTAGGGCTGCCTGCCGTGCAGCTGACTCCAGCCGTAGCCCTCTCCCAAATATCTACAGGACCAGGACCCTCGATCCAACAAAGAAGAACTCCAAAAAATACAAAAGGCTCCTTTCTCCCTTCATCTGGATGTGAAAGATTAGAACAGGGACACTCAACATTTCTGTGTTCACCCTTCTATAAGGAGGGCATGTGGAAAACTCATTAAAATAAAGAGAAACAATGAGGAATCAGATTCCCATGAAACAGAACTGGTGCCAAAAGAGAGAAAATTCCAGAAAATATCTAACTCATATTTTCAATGAGATCCAAGAGGTTGATGCATCTATGAAGCGGCAACAATCTGAGCTTAGGAAAGACTACTTTCAGAAGAAAAATATAATTAGTAAATTTTAAAATCCATAGGAGACAGTAAACACTAGGATGGATAATTCAGAAAACAACTAGTGAATCAGTGGATAAACTAGAGAACTTTTTCTGGCAGTTGGCTTGATATTTATTATATTAATCAGAGTTGAATGGAATGCTTTATATACCACTAAGAAAAAAATGCATATTACCAGAATTAACCTACAACATCAAAGAGGGGAATATTGCAACATACATTTCAGCAAAGATATAGTATTATCCTTCTTACATAAAAAGTTCTTCTAGGGCTTCCCTGGTGGCGCAGTAGTTGAGAGTCCACCTGCTGATGCAGGGGACACGGGTTCACGCCCCGGTCCGGGAAGATCCCACATGCTGCGGAGCGGCTGGGCCCGTGAGCCATGGCCGCTGAGCCTGCGCGTCCGGAGCCTGTGCTCCGCAATGGGAGAGGCCACAACAGTGAGAGGCCCACGTACCGCAAAAAAAAAAAAAGTTCTTCTAAATTAATAAGAAAATGGTAGGCAAAACACCGGAAATAGTCACTTATAAATACAAAAAAAAGGCAATATACAAATGAAAGCATTCAACATAATTAGTAACAAATGTATGTATAATAATAATAAATATTTATATTATAAAATAAGAAAAGTATATATAAAAACGTGTATCATATTATGTATATTATGTAAATATGTATAATTAGTAACAAAATATGTATAGCCTTTGCATCATCCTTGGAATTTATAATACCAGATGTTGACAAGTGTGAGTGAAATGAAAAGTCCCACACAGCATTGGTGAGGATGTAAATTGACTGAAAAAAATTACAGAACATTATGGCAAATACTTGAATAATGCATATGGTCTCAAAGCCATTGATTCCAGGCTTAGGAATTTATTAGGAAATAATTAAAGCCATGCCCAAAGGTTTCACTATCAGTATGTTTACTGTAGAATTATTTATATAGGTAAGCATTGCATATCTTAAAATAATATGTAAATATGTAAATTGAGGCTGATCTATAAGAATGGACTATATGAAGCTACTAAAAATGATGTTGCCTAAGATTACTGAATGATAGGGAAAAGGGTTCATAATGTATTGTTAGGTGAAAAATGCACACTGCCAAACAGTATGGACAGTAAGTTTTCATTTTTGTTTCATACACACACACAGAGAAAAAAACTCTAAAAATGGTCAATAGTGATTATCTCTGGGCAATGGGATCCCGATAATATTTTGTTTGCTTATTTATATTTTTCTAATAATTATTCAATTAATAATAATGACTAACACTTACTGAGTGCCTACTATTTACCAGACACTGGGCACTTCTCTTATATTAACTAATTTAATGTCACAACAATCCTATGACTTAATTACCACTATTATCTCCGAATGAGGAAAGAAGGCACAGAAAGGCAAAGGAACTTGCCCAGGGGTACACAGCTAGGAAGTGGTAGGACAGAAATTCTAAGCCATGAAGTCTGATTCCAAAGCTTTTGTTATTTTTTGTGTGTGATAAGACCAAAACATGACTATTAGTAATAACAAAAGAAAGCTTAAAGAAATATGACTTTAAGGTAACAATGCTTTAGGATAATCTGTTCAGCTGCAGAAAAAAAGAGAATGAAATAGCAAAGGAAAAAAATAAAACCTTTAGAAACAAAAACACCATGACAAAAATGGAGAAATTAAGACCAAACGTGTTAAAACACTTCCGTATGGAAAAGAGGAAAACACTTTCAGAATAACGTTTTCTTTTTTCTTTTCTTTCTTTTTTTTTTAAAATCCAACAACATGTCACTTTTTACACAAAGCTAGAGGACTTGGAAAGACTGAACATGGAAGCTTGGAAAAGGATCGACTAGGCAAGAGGTCCCTACAATTCTGCAACCAAAGTGGACAGGTTAATTTTCTCTGTGTGCGACAGTTTCTCCCTATATCTTCACATGGTCCATTCCCTCACCCCCATCAGGTCTTGGCTGTATGTCACCTCTTCAGAGAGTACCTTCCTGAGCACGTTATTAAACCAGAATGTCACCGTCCCCTGGCAGTCCCTACCCCTGTTTCTTGCTTACTTTTCTCTATAGCATTCATCAGCATCAAACACTATTTTCTACTATTTTGTACCTCTAGTGACTAGAACGGAGTGGATACTCAATATATATTTGAATAAAAGCCTACAATAAATGTGGAGGAGAGACAAGGAAGTTGTAAGGAGGACGATGGAAAGGATGTGAGGGCCCAGTGATCCATTCTCTTTCTTGCTAAACCAGTTTGATTTTGATTGTCTTTCACTTATAACTGAAAAAGCCCTGAGCAGGGACCATTCAGAAATGAGACAATTTCTCTTAAAGAGATAGGAGCACCCCTAATGACTACTTCTCCCAAAGTTCTAGTGCCAAGGTGGGCCGTCTCTTCTGACTCCTTTACTCAGATAACTGGGAAGGAAACAGTTGCCAAAGAGGACTTATCCAGCCTCTCTGATGGGAATATTGGGGAAGGATTTTTTGCCATTAGAAGGGAATAAAGCAAAAATGTCAGAACAAAGGAGATTTTGCAGCTGGCTATGACAGCAACCTTCCAGCACTTTTGTGACCAGGCTTGGTAAGCAGTCCCAATGAAGAAGCATCTTCTTAAGGGGTCAGAATCTGACAGTGGATTACACGTATCTTCTGGGTAAAGCGTGAGAGCCCTTTTAGTGCCCATGGGGCCTGTCAAGCCATATAATTGTGTAAAGTGGGGCAGCTGTAAAACAACAGGGACTGGTGAGGACCGTGGCAAATAGAAAATCCACATCCTGTCTAAAGGGGGTATTAACTATTCAACTGTCCTCATTTTTGCCCTCTAGGTCCAGATTTTTATGGGAAATGTCCTGATTTTGAAAATATTGGCAACTAATTCTTTTCTTTTTTTTTTGCATGAGGACTAAATAAAACCATCTATGAGGCAGAGCCAATCTACCAGCTTTCCCTTTGTGATTCTGCTTTAGTCTTTCACATTTAGGAGAAAAAGGGAAACATACTTGCTCCCACATTTTGATGGACCAACCTGTACTGTTGCTTTCAAAGTGAAATTTCCCTTACCAGCCGTCAACACCAGCTTTCTGCAGTTCAGAAATCCCAAACGACAAAGATCCCATGAAGTCATTCCTGCTGGTCAGATCCCAATCCCAAATCTCTACAGACAGTCTTCTGTCTTTGTCCGACTCTTTCAGCTGGCTGCAAGGAGAAAAAAAAGAGAAGTCAGTGGAGGTTATGGTGATTTCTCAAGCAGATGAAATGTACAAGAGGACAAAGCCTGAAGGTAGGAATTTTTAAGGATTACAAGCTGTTGTAAGAAACATATTCAGCTTCCATCCCAGGCAAGCTCCCCAGGGAGGTAGAGCTTTTCCTGTTTTACAGCGGTTTAAACAGGTGGAGGGCCTAGGCCAGCTCTGACAGGGACAGTTCTAACTACTTCTGCTGCCTTATGTCCTAATAGGATCCATGATGTTCAGGAAATCCTACTGACACAGTCACTGTAAGAACTATAGATGTCAATCATATAATTGTGTGAGTGTTTGCACACATGCGGGTTGAGGATGAGGCTGAGGAAATGTATGAAGGAAAGAGTCTTGATGGTGCCAGTCTAGGGGAGATTGTTCTAGGGCATGTCCTTGACTGAGGCTGAGATAGGCCCCCAGTTTTGCCCTGAGAGGGGAAAGAAGGAACGAGGCACCACAAGGAATCATGCTTTTGGCCCATGGCCCTTGAAGTCAGACTGTCTGTCGCTGAATCCTGCTCCATTTTTTGTGGGACATTGGCCTGTGCTTTAATCTCTTTAAGCCCCGCTGGTAAAATGGGGATGAAATGACCAACGAAGCTAGATCACTTAATTCAGTGCTCGTTATACATAGTACATGCTCAATAAATATCGGCTGATATATGTCATATTTGTTGGCCCAGATGCATCAAGAAGTGAACACACATTCTTGGAGCACTAGCCACGTAAAATCCTCCATGGCAGCTGGCAGAGAGCTCCCGGCAAGCTACAGGCCCAGCATTATTCACGCACCCAGCCCTACAGAGGTCATCCCCACACCCTATGGGTTATGTCCCATGTTTGCCAAGACCCAGAGCTTCTCCCACAATTTGCCTTCACCTAGCAACACATCACACTATTTTCCATCCCACCCACTCTCCCACACCAGAGACATTCTCAGCAGTGTATAAAAAAAAAATTCCAATTTTTACTTGGCTTGCAATGCAAAAATGCAGATGGAGGGAGGAAGGAAAGGAAGGAAGGAAGGAAGGAGGGAGGCAGGGAAGGAGCGAAGGAAAGAGAAGCTGGGAGAGGACCTCCCCAACCTCAGGTGGCCCACACAACCCAACCTGCACCACCCAGGCTGGGCTGCAATGATTTTAACTTACAATCTAAATGTCTCGTTCCACTCGGGGTTGAGGGAGCACTTGATGGTTTTGGTCTTCTGCTTGCTCTCACTCTTGGGATCAGGAATCAGTTTCAGTTTCACGTAAGGATCTGACAAGCCATTAGGGTCCATAGGTACAAGGTTTTTAGCATCTCTTACTAAAAACAGAAAAAGCAGTTTTAGCATTAATAGCCCCAGAATATTTAAGCACCAGCTACTGGTGGTTGTAGAACCTGTGAAAAGATCATTGGTATCACACTTACTTAACGGGAATTTTCATTTATTAACATCAACAGCTAAGAAGCGTACAAAGTGAGATAAACTGAAAAGATGTAGACTCTGTTCTATATTGGGTTAAAATTGATTTCTGACTTTCATACAGCTCTCCCCACTCTGTCCCCTAGATTAACTGTAAGTTCTCTAATCTTATTTTCCAAAAAGTCTACAAGATTGGCTTCTTCCATCTAGCATAATGCTTTCAAGGTTCAAACACACTGTACTTCATTTATGACTGAATAATACCCGCTTGTATGGACATATCAAATTTTGTTTATCCATTCAACAGTTGATCAATATTTGGGCCATTCCCACCTTTTGGCTATTGTGAATAGTGCTGCTATGAACATGTGTATACTCTGACACAAAAGGTCACATATTCTATGATTCCATTTATAGAAAACACCCAGAACAGGTAAATCCAAAGAGACAGCAGACTAGTGGCTGCCGGGAGCTGGTGGGAGGTGGAATGGGGAGCTACTACCTAATGGTTATGGGGTTTCCTTCACAGGTGACAGAATTCCTTGGAACTAGATAGAAATGATGGTTGCACAACACTGCTCATGTACTAACTGCCACTGAATTGTACACTTTAAAATGGTTAATGTTATCTTATGTGCATTTTACCTGAATTCAAAAGGAAAAAGCTAAAGGACAAAGAGTTGCCCTCTAAACCAAAGTGCAACTATTTTCCATGTAGCACCCGTAACCAGTACCCAGACAGCCCACAGAGAGAAAAAGAGCAGCATTACCATTAGGCTCCACCCTCAACCAACAACGCTCTGGGTAAAGGAGGCTTAGAGAGGGGAAAGGAAGCAGAGGTCAGCAGTGCAGATGCAACTGGGAATAGGGAGGATAAGGTAGAATAAGACATCAACCTGGAGAAATGGGAAGAAGTTAATTAGGAGTCAGTTCAAAACCAGTAATGCAGGCAGCCAAGGGAAGGAATGTATTAGCAGACTCAATCAGACTGTCTGCTAGAAGGCTAATAGATAATGACTCCTACCAGGAATGCAAAGATGGTTCAACCTTAGAAATGTATTATTAAAATATTCATCATATTTATAGGTCAAAGGAGAAAACCATAGGATCACTGCAATTAGCTAGAAATAACAGGAAATTTTCTTCACGGGATAAAGGATATCTGAAATAATAGACACCAAAGTTAATGATAAATGCAATCCCATTAAAGTCAGGAATAAGACAAAGATACCCATTACCACAGCTATCATTCAACATCTTTTCTAAGTATTTCATAAGTGTAATAAGATAACAGAAACAGAAATGCAGGGGTAAAGTATCCCCCATTCCCTGCAGCCTTTGCTTCCGCCCCCATCACCTCCTACCTGGTGCTTATCATCCAGCAATTACACTACTTTCTTTTTTTGTGTGTGTGGTACACGGGCCTCTCACTGCTGTGGCCTCTCCCGTTGCAGAGCACAGGCTCCGGATGCGCAGGCTCAGCAGCCATGGCTCACGGGCCCAGCCGCTCCACGGCATGTGGGATCTTCCCGGACCGGGGCACGAACCCGTGTCCCCTACATCGGCAGGCGGACTCTCAACCACTGCGCCACCAGGGAAGCCCTACACTACTTTCTTAAACTCAGTTTCATGTACCCCACGATCTTATGCCACTTCCCATTTTCCAGTTCATTAACTCTAGTACCCCACTGCTACAGGCCTTTCATCACCAGTCTATTGAGCACAATATATTTTCTCTTTCTTCCCATTCTCTCTTGCCTTTACTCCATTCACCCCCAGTTTAGAGTTTTGGGTGCATTATAATCAGTCCCTGAAATTACTGTCAACTCCCTTACTCCTCTTTCTTTCCATTTTATCTGACAAACACAGCCTTAGTTAAATTCAAATATTTTCCCTTTATTTTCCTACATGCAAGCAGCTAACCACTGCTAGGGATGGGAGTCAGGGGAGGCTCACTTGCCTAAGATCATATAGCTAGTAAAGGGTTGAGACTGAATAAATGAAATGAGGAAAGGGCTGGGTGGACTGTCTGAGGAGTGACAAGGGACCCCGGGACGCAAGTTGTAACTTATTCTGCATTGACACTGTTCTGCACTCTAGTACATGGCCCTTTCTTCCATTTATCCACAGGTTGAATTCATGTTCCACCTCAGCTTGCAAGTTGTATCTCATTTTTGCACCAAAAGCAAGAATTTTTCCTCTTTGATTTGGTTAAGCTCAATAAGCAGGTCCCTGGGGCTTCCCTGGTGGCGCAGTGGTTGAGAATCTGCCTGCTAATGCAGGGGACACAGGTTCGAGCCCTGGTCTGGGAGGATCCCACATGCCGCAGAGTGGCTGGGCCCGTGAGCCATAACTACTGAGCCTGCGCTCCGCAACAGGAGAGGCCGCGATAGTGAGAGACCCGCGCACCGCGATGAAGAGTGGCCCCCGCTTGCCACAACTAGAGATAGCCCTTGCACAGAATCGAAGACGCAACACAGCAAAAATAAATAAATTAATTAATAAACTCCTACCCCCAACATCTTATTTAAAAAAAAAAATAAATAAATAAGCAGGTCCCTAATGTGTTAGGCATTCTGCTAGGTACTGGTGACAGGGGCGCCAACATAAGATGTTGATCTTGTCCCCAAGGGATATATAAAATCAAATTTATTCAAAGTACAGTTGATTTCTAATGAGACAGTAGCCAGGTCATATAGTGTAGTGGATACAGGTCTATAAGGTGCCAGGGTCTGCATCTTGCCTAGCAGGTATTTCACATTTTTAAACCTCAAATTCTTGATCAGTGAAATGGAGATAATACATACCTCATTGGGTTATTATAAGAGTACAGTCAGACAAGGAATATACATGTTTAGCATTTAAAAAAATAAATAAATAAATAAGCAGGTCCCTAATGTGTTAGGCATTCTGCTAGGTACTGGTGACAGGGGCGCCAACATAAGATGTTGATCTTGTCCCCAAGGGATATATAAAATCAAATTTATTCAAAGTACAGTTGATTTCTAATGAGACAGTAGCCAGGTCATATAGTGTAGTGGATACAGGTCTATAAGGTGCCAGGGTCTGCATCTTGCCTAGCAGGTATTTCACATTTTTAAACCTCAAATTCTTGATCAGTGAAATGGAGATAATACATACCTCATTGGGTTATTATAAGAGTACAGTCAGACAAGGAATATACATGTTTAGCACAGAACCTGGCACCTAGGGAATAGTCAATAAATGCTAGCTATATTATTGCTATTTCACTGTTCTTAAAATTCATATGCAGTGCCCCTTGTGCCACATTTGTCTATTTTTATTATGAAGACTTAACCATTTCCAGACAGACTGATATTAAACAGAACCACTTGTGGTTTTCCTTCTTGAGAATAATGCATCCGGCTTTTCCATTTGAACCCTTCTAGAGGAATGCTCCTCAACCCTCAGCGTGGATAAGGGTCACCTAGAGGACCCGTGAGACACGTATTCCCACCGATAGATTCTGATTCAGTAAGTCTGGAGTGACACCTGCTCATTTGTTTCTCTATCAAGTTCCCAGGTGATGCTGATGCTGCTAGCCCACAGAGCACACATTAGGTAAAACTTTCCTAGATGATATAATTTCTTAATATCCCCATGCATTTCCCCCATGGAATACAATCTCCAACTGTTACTTTCATTTATTGAGCCTTCCAAGGAAAACAGCATGTGCCAGTTTCTAGGCTGGGATCTTGGAATGACACATCTATCACTCTAGGGAGCTGCATAAAAACATGGTTTGAGATGCTCTGAAG
Source organism: Neophocaena asiaeorientalis asiaeorientalis (assembly GCF_003031525.2). Lineage (NCBI taxonomy): Eukaryota > Metazoa > Chordata > Mammalia > Artiodactyla > Phocoenidae > Neophocaena > Neophocaena asiaeorientalis. The sequence continues at coordinate 5,532,594 of NW_020173198.1, forward strand.
TGCAAGAAACTTGTCTGTCTGGTTGATTGGCAACACATATGCAAGTGGAAACAGCGTCTTTCTTCAAAGACCACGCTCCGTCCCCTGTCTTATGAACTGACACCACAGGACAATCACCAGGGCATTCCTCTATTTAAATTTGCAAGCTCACAGCTCTTTCAGAGTGCTCTTTGCAGGACAAGTGTATGTTGTATTCTTGAGCCAATCTCATAACTAATGGTTTAAGAATGACCTCTCCCTGGGCATCTACTTCCCCTGAACCAAACATTCCTAACTGAGGCATGACTCCATCTTTCCCCCAACCCTTATAGAACCCTTTCTTCTACTTCTGTCCTTTTGGGTCTCTCCTCTACCAAAGGGGCCAAAAATTTCTGTGGAAAGGTACGGAACAGAATTGATTCTGGGACTGTTCATATCTCCAAGAGCTCTGGCTCCTAGAGCCACTGTATCATGAGCAGTTGACAGTAGCTGCAGGCTAAGATCCAAAGGCCTGTCCCTCCTGAAGCTTTTCAAAGTACAGTCATGTTTCCCAGCAGCAAGAGAGCTGCATATGTATCGAGAAAGCAAATCTCTCTAGACCACACTTGGCGAGACTGACTTTGATTTTTCTTGATAAATGTTTCTTTACTATCTTTGTTGAAATTCAGCCAGCCCAGATGGTACAAAATGCTTCACACAAAGCAGAAATAGCAACCTTCCCCCCTGGTGGAAGTCTGCTAAGTGCACAGGAGAAAAGTGTCCCAATCAAGAGAACATTGCTTGCCTTGGAAGTGAAGCTGGCTGGGGGGTAAGATCTGGCTGTTTCCATCAAAGGGCCTTCAGAGCAAATGAGGCCTCTGCATTCTGGTGCCAGTTACCTAACACGGTGCTGAATCCATAAAAGATAGCACTACTGTTAACTATTTTCCTAAGAATCGTTCTTCACCAAGAACTTTCCTAGTCTTTTTTTTTGAACCAACTATTGGAAAGTCTGAATAACTGTGTTGCTTTATAGCCATTATCCTACACTGTGTGAACCAGGAGCTTCTCTTTATTAACTCCTTTTGAAGGTCCTTTCTTCAACATCACGAGTCCTCATTTGTCCTCACTACATGTCCTCAGAACAGTTATTCAAAGCAACACACACCAACATTAAGTTATGTTTGAGGATGTTGGCAACGACAAAAAGTAGGAAATAATCTGAGTGCCCATCAACAGGGGAAGGGGTAAATAATCTACAGCATATTCACACTGTGAAATACGAGGTACATGTCAGTAACACCGGGCTATCTACATGCACTAACATGTTGAAGAAAATAGCAAGATGAAGATAGACAATTACAGTATAATGCTTCTTTATTTAAGAAAAAGGTCTGAGGACATCAGTGGTTCAGCTGATGAACTCTGGATCGGGACTGTGAATTAGATAATAGCATTGGGTCAGTGTTACATTTCCTGAGTTGGATAAGTGTACATATGCAAGAGAATGTCCTTGTTCTTGGGAAATACACACTGATGTATTTAGGGGCAAATGAGAACCATGACTCCAACCTATTCTCAGATGGCTGGGAAAAAATATACACACACAGGGCTTCCCTGGTGGCGCAGTGGTTGACAGTCCACCTGCCGATGCAGGGGACAGGGGTTCGTGCCCCGAAGAGAATGATGAACCAAATGTAGCAAGACATGAACAAGTGGTAAATCAAATCAGGTGAACAGCATACATAGTCCTTGTACTGTTCTTGCAACTTTTCTGTAACTTTGAGATTATGTCAAAATAAAAAGTTTTAATAAACAAGGCCCTCCAAATCGTCAAGAGACAAGTATAATAAAATAAATTTTCTACAAGGTCATATATGAATGTAAATATATAGAAAAGAGTCTGGAAGGATAAACCCAAAATTGGCTTGAAGTAACGGTTACATCTGTGGAAGAGGTAAAGGAATCTGGTTTGGGGGCTGTGGGCAAAAGAGACGTCAGCCTTAACTGTCATATTCTGAATTTATTACAAAGAGAATGCATTCTTATATTAACTGTGTTATTAAAACTTAGTTTAAAAAACAATTCAGTTGTGGTGCATCTACAGCCTCCAAGAATCCATTGTTCTGGCCTTCAGAGACCTGCACCCTGTTCCCCAGAGACTTTTTAGAGCAACTAGGTCTGCAAAGATCATGGTTTCAATCCCTGAGCCCTTGGTGAACAATGCACAGACCCAGAATGACCTCTTTAAGATCAGCTGGATGCCCCCAGCACATATCCCAGAATCAAAGCAGGGTTGGAGGAAAGAGACTAAACAGGTGAAAAATTTCATAACCATCCACCTATTCTAGCACTCCTGCTCTGCATCTCCCTCGTTCCATTCCAGTGACCTCCAGATGGATGACAGTTCACTGGACCTTTGGTTAACCCCAAATCCCTCCACACTGCCCTGCTACACCTTCTTAAGTTGCAAGCTTCTTCAGCCCTCTACTCCTAGATCCGCATCCTTTTGATTCCTGTTCACTTATTACTTCTTCTAACCTCAAGGTTCTCTGATGCTACAGCTTTTGGGAGCCATGGATCCATCAGAATCCCCTTCCAGTCATCTTAACTGGCCATCCCTGGCCTCATCTGATGGAATCTGATTACAAAGTAAGCAAACCTGGGGTCTCTGGGCAGCCCACATGCAGCATCTACGGCATCCCAGGCACATCGTGGCCAAAGGCTCCTAGAGCAGCTGGCTTCCCGTCACTGCTGGCAATGGTACAGTTATCACACATCCATTTATTTGTGTTGAGACAGACTTCCAGCTGGGACCGTCACAGTGTCTGTCTGGAAGACAGTCTGTCAAGCCAAGGCAAGTGAAACGATGATGGGGGAGCTAATGCAGGTGAATCAGGACCCAAATTAGCAATAGTTAGACTCTGGAGTCACAAACACCTTCAGGTCTGAATCCTGCCTCTGCCTTTACTCTCACTAACTGGGTGCCCTTAAGTAAAAAGACTTCTCTGAGCCTGAGTTCCCCTGTCTTCGAAACGCTGATGAAGTCACATACAACTCAAAGGGATGTGTGATAATTATAGGATGGCCATCCATGCCAGTTTACCCAGAGCAGCCTCAGTCTCTATCTGTTGTCCTTTTACTCTCAAGAGAGTCCAGTTTGGACAATAAATTATATGGTTCCCCTAATTATAGAGGATAATGGTGTTGAAGTATAGTGTAAAGCACGTGGCAGAGGTTCAACAAACGTTGATTTCCTTTCTCCTTTGAGAGAATTTAGATCAAATTATATAACTATTAAGATCCATTTCAAGGTTAAAAGAGCATCTCTCCAATGTGATTTTCATATAAATGAACCTAGAGGAGGTAGTCAGAGAATGATAGATGATCTGAAGCCAAATGAGATAGATCCCTTCCTTCTTCTTATATTATGGCTTCCTCTCCATCCCAATCCAGCCACCTGGAATGGCTCTTCCTCTGAACTCCCCAATAACCTTTTATCCTTTTAATCCCCTGCTCCCTTTACACCAATTTTTTTTTTAACCTCATCAAACCCTCAGATCCCTCAACTCTTTCCTTTCCTCCGGTCCATCAGTGTGCGCCTGAGTTATTACTTTTTTCCTAACCCTACCAATATGGAAAGCCCTCCAATCACTTCTGGCCACAGGCTTAAATATTTTGTCTTTTCAACAACATCCTGTCTGCATACCTCAGACCATCAGTGATATATGGCTTAGAGAGTGCCCCTGGAGAAAGTGGGGGCTTGATGCATGACCCACTCAGGATCTCCAACCACACCTTGGCCCTCCACACCACCTGTCAACCCTACTGGGTATGCCCAGTCAACCCCCCATCTCATTCTTGACAGAAGCAATTTCAAGACCTCATCATTTTAAGGCTCCCACCTGATTCCCGCTCCATCTTGTACATCTGAGGACCTTCTGTATTATGTTTGTGTCATGAATTTCTAGTTCTATTATGTTTTCATCAGAAAATGTGGGCTGAGCCATTTCTGGGGCATTTTGTGAAGAATTTCATAAGGTTTGCATTGCAAGCTAACATATCACCAATTTTGTGCATAGTAGGGAAAAAGGTGTTTCTCTTATGGAAGGGTTCAGGCTTCAAGATAGAGGTACTGGACACTCACTTTAATTATATTAGTTATCTATATCCATATTTTTTTATCTGTTTTATCTGTCAAAGACTGACAAAGTATGTTTTAAAACCCTCCTGTGATGGTATTTCTATAAATTTCTCCTTTCACTTCTAGCAGTTTTTGCTTTTATGTATTTTGACCCTGTGTTACTTGAGACTCATGACTATTTTTTGGTCTTGGATTTTATGTTTCATTCTTAAAAAATTCTTTTTATGCAGTTTATTATTTGTTTGTCTGGAACTCTACTCTCAATATAGGTGTTTTTCCATTTAGCTGGTCTTTTCTCCAGGAACATCTGATTCCATTTACCTGTGGATCAATGCTGTTTGTCCTCTACATCTTTTTTTTTTTTCATGATTGTAGTCATTTCTTTGTCCCTTTTCCCTGCCACCTGGAAGTACTCCTTAAGCTTGTTTCCATATTACTGATAATATTTTCTGCAGTTGGCATTCCTCTATTTACTGTTTCTACGCATTTTAATTTACTTTATTTTTTACATTACTTTTTATTATCGTAACATGAGCTCCTTCTTGCTCACACCTTCCCCTGAGCCAGCTCCTCTTTCATCTCAGGCTATTGCCTTACCTTCTGTCCTCCCCTGCTCTCAGTGTCTCTCTCTCTTCCTCCCTCCCTCCCACCCTCTTTTCCTCTCCTTATCTTTTATCTGTTTATTTTCTGCCTATGGCATTTAATTTTTTAAATTAAATACAGCATACAGTAATACTGACTTTTTTATTTTGGTGTATAGTTTTCTGAATTTTGACACATGTATAGATTCATGTAACCACCACACTACCAGGATACAGAACAATTCTATCATTCCAGAAAAAAACCCTTGTGCTGCCGCTTCCTAGTTACAAACTGCCCCCTCCCTCAGCCCCTAGCAATCGATGATCTATTTCTCACTCACTACAGTTTTATCTTTTTAAGAATGGTATATCCATGGAGTCATACAGTATGAAACCTTCTGAGATTGGCTTCTCTAACTCAGCAAAATTCCTTTGAGAGTGAGCCAAGATGTATGTATGAACAGTTAATTCCCTTCTATTGATGAGGAATATTCCACTGTATGGATGTACCACAGTTAGTTTACCCATTCACCTGTTCAAGGACATTTGAGTGGTCTCTAGTTTTTGTTGATTATGATAGAGCTGGGCAACTATTCATATGTTTTTGTATGAACAAAAAGTTTCATTTCTCTAGGGTAAATTCCTAGGAGTCAGATAATTAAGTCATATGGTAAGTGTATGTATACATACATACATACATATATATATGTCAAAAGGTTTTCCAGAGTGACTGTACCATTTTGCATTCCCACTAGCAATGAATGAAAGTTCCTCTCACTCTGCATCCTGCCAGCACACACAGTATTTATTATCGTTATCATTTTAGCCATTCTAATACGTGTACAGTGGTATTTCATTGTGGCTTTAATTTGTATTTCCCTAATTTCTAGTGATACTGAATATCTTCTTGCGAATGAATTTGCCATGTTTATATCGTCTTTGGTGGTGTGTTGGTTTGAGTCTTTGGACCATCTTTTTCGTGGGGTTGTTTTCATACTTATGACTCTGAGAGCTCTTTACTCTGGATTCAGGTCCTTTGTCAGATGTGTAATTTGCAAATATTTTCTTCCAGTTTGTAGCCTGTCTTTTCATTCTATAACAGTGTCTTTTTTTTTTTTTTTTTTTTTTGTATGTGGGCCTCTCACTGTTGTGGCCTCTCCCATTGCGGAGCACAGGCTCAGCGGCCATGGCTCATGGGCCCAGCCGCTCCACAGCATGTGGGATCCTCCCGGACCGGGGCACGAACTCGTGTCCCCTGCATCAGCAGGCGGACTCTCAACCACTGCGCCACCAGGGAAGCCCTATAACAGTGTCTTTTGCAGAGCATACTTTTAAAAAAATTTTAATAAGGTCCAAATAATCATTTTTTTCTTTTATGAGCCATGTTTTTAGTGCTATGTTTGAGAATTCTTTGTTTAACTCCAGGTCATAAACATTTTCTCCTGTTTTCTACCTTTATATTTTACATTCAGATCTATAATCCATTTTGAGTTAATTCTTATATAAGGTATGAAGTAGAAGGTGAGGCTCATTTTGTTTGCATATTGATGCCCAATCTTTCCAACATCACTTGCTGAAAGACTGGATAGTCTTTCAATTTCTTTGTTTTTATACTTAAAAAAAAAATCAATGGGCCATATTTGTGTGGGTATATATCTGGACTCTCTATTCTGTTCCAGTCATTTATGTATCTATCCCTTTACCAAAATCACACTGCCTGATTACTGAAGCTTTATATAGTAAGTCTCAAGATTGAGTACTACGATTCTGCCAACGTTATTCTTCACCTTAAAAATTGTTTTGGCCCTTCTAGTTCTTTGGCCTTTCCATTAAATTTTAGAATCACCTTGTCCATATCAATAAAAAAAAATCCTGCTGAGATTTTGATTGGAAATTCATTAAGTCTACAGATCAGTCTGAAGAATTGACAACTTTACTGTATGCTGAGTCTTCAAACATGGTACGTCTTTTTCATATATTTAGGTATTCTTTGATTTCTTGCAGTGTTTTATAATTTTCAGCATACAGATCCTAGACATGTTTTGTTAGATTTATAACAAAATATTTCATTTGTTTTGAAGTTACTGTAAATGGTGTTTTTAAAATTTTAGTTTCTAACTGTTAAAGGTTGATATATAAAAATACAAATGATTTTTATGTGGTCACCTTATATCTTACAATTTAACTCATTAGTTCTTGGAGGTTTTTTGGTAGATTCTTTTGGATTTTCTACATAGACCATCATTTTCTATGTACAGAGACAGTTTTGTTTTTTCCCCTCCAATCTGTATTTCTCAACCTGTTTTTCCAATCTTTCGTTTATTTTTATTCTCTTACTACACCAGCTAGATCTTCCAACATGAAGCTGAATAGAGTGGGTGAGGGTGGACATCTTTGTCTTGTTTCATAGCTTAGGGGGAAAGCATGCTGTCTTTCATTATTAAGTACCTTGTAGACTTTTCTCTAGATGTCCTATATAACATCAAGAAAGCTTCCTTCCATTTCTACTCTGCTGAGAACTTTTATCATAAATGGATAGTAAATCTTGTCAAGTGCTTCTTTTTTCTTTAGATTATGAACATAGTGGAATACATTAATTGATTTTTTAATTATTGAACCAGCCTTGCATTCCCAGGATAAAATTTACTTTGTTGGGGTGTATTATTCTTTTTACATATTTCTGTGTTTGATTTCCTAATATTTTGTTGAAGATTTTTGTAGTTATGGTTATAAGGGATAACTGTAGTTTTCTTGTACTGTTTTTGTCTGACTTTGGTATCGGGGTAATGCTATCCTCATAAAATAAGTTAGAAAATGTTCCCTACTCTTCTGTTTTCTAGAAGAATCAGTGTCATTTCTTTTTTAAATGCCTGGTAGAATTCCACAATATAAATCTCATTCCAAGCACTTCTTTATCTGGACTCCACAAATTCTGATGTGTTGCATTTTCATTTTCTTTCATGGGTTCAAAATATTTTCTAATTTTCCTTGAGATTTCCTCTTTGAACCACAGAATAAGTAGAAGTTTGCTTTTTAATTTCCACATTTTTCCAGGGGCCCTACTCCCATGATTTTAATTTCTATCTAAAAGCTCTTTACTGAGCTTTATAACAGAACACACAACTGTCTACCATATATCTGGAACTGGATATCCCATAAGTACATCAACCCAAAAGCATGTCCAAGAATACTCACTCTCATGAAATAAGTCAGAAAGAGAAAAATAAATACCGTATGATAACACATATATATGGAATCTAAAAAAAGAAAAAAAGGTTCTGAAGAACCTAGGGGCAGGACAGGAATAAAGACACAGACGTCGAGAATGGACTTGAGGACATGGGGAGGGGGAAGGGTAAGCTGGGGCGAAGTGAGAGAGTGGCATGGACATATATACACTACCAAATGTAAAATAGCTAGCTAGCTTGCGGGAAGCAGCCACATAGCACAGGGAGATCAGCTCGGTGCTTTGTGTCCACCTAGAGGGGTGGGACAGGGAGGGTGGGAGGGAGATGCAAGAAGGAGGGGATATGGGGATATATGTATATGTATAGCTGATTCACTTTGTTATAAAGCAGAAACTAACACCCCATTGTAAAGCAATTATACTCCAATAAAGATGTTAAAAAAGAGAGAAAACTTTCATGTGAGCCACTAAAAAGGAAGAAATGAAAATGAAGTTTTTTAAACATTCTTTTCTTAAAAAAAAAAAAGAATACTTCCTCCCTGTCATTATCCCCCAACCCCCACCTACCTACCAGCATACAGAACAGAGCATATGTGCTGCCCCTCTTTCAATGCCATCCTTGATGAGTGCTTAACCATTCACCCAACTGTGGTGAGAAATCTGGAAATCACCTTGGTTGCCTCCCCTCGGTAAAATCTTTGACTGTGTACTATTCATTCTGCCTCTTTATCATTTTATGTACCTGAGCCCTTCTTACTATCCACAGTTACCACCTTAACAATAATAATTGTGTCATAGGGTTACGTGATTACTAAGTCATATCTGAAGCCTGTAAAGTGCCTGGTATTGTCCTTGGCAGGTAATGAGTGACGGGTAAACAGGAGTTGCACAGGGTTGTTGTCTGCGCATTCCTTTTTTCTCTCCTAGCTGGTTTCTCCCCTACAGTCTCGCTCCTTTCTGCGCTTCCTCCACGCCCCTACATCAAAGAGATCTTTCAAAACCTCAAGTCTGATTACAAGCTCTCTAAACAAAATGCTTCATAGTTTTAGAAAATCTATTAACATTATTCACTATAAAACTAGGTCAAAGGAGAAAAAACATGTAATTATCTCAAAAAATGACAAAAAAGACAAGTGACAAAATTTAATAAATCATTCTTTCTTTTAACCCTTAGAAAAATAGGAAGAGACACATGTTTTTCTTGGTGTGATAAATGTATCAAAGGCTTTCATCATGCTTACTGGTGAAACTCTAGAGGCATTTCTAGTTCCCTTAAGGCTGCGATCAAATTAAAAATGCCTACCATCACCACTATAATTTAACATCATTCTGGAAGTACCAACCAATACAATTACATAAAAGAAAAATATTAAGAGGCTTAGATGTTGGAAAAGAGAAGACAAAATTAGCTTGTATTGTCTCAAATGTATCTTAGAGAAATTCTTCAGAAATTCTCAACTGTATCTTAGAGAAATTCTTCAGAATTTCTTAGAGAAATTCTACCAACCAATACAATTACATAAAAGAAAAATATTAAGAGGCTTAGATGTTGGAAAAGAGAAGACAAAATTACCTTGTATTGTCTCAACTGTATCTTGGAGAATTTCTTCAGTGGTTCTGGCAAGCGATTGACACTCTCTGGTTTGCAGCCCTGATAAATTTTTCCCTTTTTTAATCTCTTAGTCACTCAGTGGGGATTTGGAAGAAGGAGAAGTTAAATATATGGTCTCAGTTGAGCATGAATTACTTTTTTAATTTTAAAAAGTTACTCTAGGGCTTCCCTGGTGGCACAGTGGTTAAGAATCCGCCTGCCAACTCAGGGGACACAGGTTCAAACCCTGGTCTGGGAAGATCCCACATGCCGCGGAGCAACTAAGCCCATGCACCACAACCACTGAAGCCCGCGTGCCTAGAGCCCATGCTCCGAAACAAGAGAAGCCACCGCAATGAGAAGCCCGCGCACCACAACGAAGAGTAGCCCCCGCTCGCGGCCTAGAGAAAGTCCGCGTGTAGCAATGAAGACCCAACGCAGCCAAAAATAAATAAAAATAAAATAAATAAATTTATTTTTAAAAAATAATTTTAAAAAAATTTAAAAGTTACTCTAAATCTGGGAGAAAAAACTCTTTGCTTAATGGGAGGCCAGTCTTATGCACAATTGCGCTCAACAAACTTGAATTGGATACAACTTGGATGCCCCAAGACCCAGTCAGCTGATTCCCCCAAGCTCGGAGTCTGTCCATCACTGCCAAAACCATGCAACTTTCATGCTCTGTAACTGGTTTCTTCTTAGAGCCAGAAACTTGGAAAGCTGGGCATTCTATAACCCACTGAACCCAGTTTAGTGTCATCTATTTTCTACAGAGGTTTCCCTGGTCACTTAGGGTCTTGCAATTCCCAGGGCTGCTCTGCACCTGCTATGAGTCTATACAGCCTCAACCCCTAGAGGTCCAGAGACCACTCCACTCCCCGGAGAGGATCTGGGTTCGTCACCCTTTGAGATCTCACAAGCGCAGCCTCTTAGTGCCTGGCACTCCCCAGTGGTGTGGGCGATGTCACCGGACCCCCCTGGCTATGCAGGGAGAGTGTGCAGGGATTCATGGAGATAGAGGAGGCGCTCTTCAGACCAGCTTGGAAAAACAAGAATAAACCCTGTCCCCATGAACACCTGTTCCCCTCAGGCTGGCCCTGGGGGTCTGTCCTATGCCTAGGACAGATGGTTTGTGAGTAAGGCACCCAAAAAGCTAGCTTTATTTCTTGCTTGGAGACCAACTCATGCCTCAAGTTGAGAGAAAACAGACAGACGAGGCTTTCAGCTTCTCTGCCTGCATCCTCAGGACAGGAACCCTGATGGTGTGCCTGTGCCCAGCACCCCACCCCTCCACCAACCCGTGCGGAGCAAATGCAGCAGAGGCACCGGGAGGGTGGCATCCAAACCCTGAGCTGCAGCGGCTGAGGACATGGCTTCGGGCGCTGCTTCACAATGTGGTTATTTCTAAAGATGTGACATAAATACTAACACGGGGTCCCTGGAGCTGCAGAGTCACTACCTGGCAGCTTAATTTCGACATTCAATCAAAACTGTCTGTCGGCGGCTTTGCGCAGCCCAAGTAGCAATGGCCAGAAGCCCCACAATCTGCTCTCTAAGTGATGGGTTTAATTTCCAGAGGCTCGGGACAAAAGCCTTTCAGCTCTGAGGAAGGCAGGCTTAACCTCCCTTCTCTAGAGAACCAGTGCATATTTCCGCATCTCTTCGATGGGCACCCCGGTTTGATAGAAGAGTCCTATCTGCATTAACCACGTCACTGAATCATGGGACCCAACGGGTTTTCTAAAACCCGACAGCCGCATTCTCACGCCACGTTCCCCAGGCAGTCAGAGGAAAGGGCTGTCATTTGAAGATAAGTTTCCTGCTTCTTCTACTGTCATTTGGGGATGATGAGGGAAGAAAACATCTGTTCAGAGAAGTCCCAACAGAGGAATAGTCCCCCTTAGGTACTGTCAAACATCCTCAATGGCACAGAGGCACTAAAAGAGGGAGAATTTTCCCGCTGGACCCATTTATCCTAAATGGATGGATGGATGATTAAAGCAATGGGTCTTAACCAGCCTGTAGGAAACAGGCATCCTTCCCACTTTGTTTTTATTATAATTTTACCAAACTGTTCATATCTCAAGGTCATTATAGCGCCTACTAAATCCTCCCTACCTTCCCCCACTCTTCACCACTGTATGTAAACACACACACACACACACACACACACACACATTATATTCAAAATACTTCCAAATGCCATAACCCAAGTGCCAACTAAACAGTACTGATGCCATCCTCAGAATTAGAACAGGGTCTTGAAGGCTCCTCGAGATGCCCAGGTGTGAACTTTAGTTGCTGGGCTGTGGGGAGGTCCAGGGAGGATCTGGAGAGCAGCTGGGACAGCAGGGAGAGCCACCTCAGGAGGGTCACAGCTACTTGTCAGCTGGTACGGAGCATAATCTGGAAGAATGTCCTAGTTGCCCTCAGACACTCGTTCATGCACATCCGATGACCATCTAGGAAAGGGCGCACAGCTGGCGTGGGGAGAATTTTCTTGCTTCTGGTCTATCACAGCCCCACCCCATGTCTCCGCCTGATACCCCAAGCTCAGCTCAGACTCAGGTGAACATTTCGGACACCCTGCCCATCAGCAGATGCTGTCCTCTGGCTGAGAACAAGCTCTACGATGTTTCTTTCTGCAGCTCACACCACAAGTTTGAGGCACACATGTGGCGGGTAATACGTTGAGGTTTTAAGCTTCTCCCACTTCGCACTTCATTGAATTCTGCCATTTATATCCCAAGGCCCTTTGCCCCAACCCGACCCAACCGTGCAGCTAGACTTGAGTCATTCATGCCTCGGGGAGAAAGTTGTCGGGCAGGACCCAGGGACAGAGGCAGCGCGTTCTCGGCTGTTCAGTTGTGAAAGCGTCTGTCTCTACTGTCCTCTCCATCAGACGTCAAAAGCAGAGCTCCAGGAGGGCAGGCAGAGCACAGGAGGCAGCAGAGATCACTCTTCGCTACTTGATCAGTCTCTCTGTTCTCCAGACTCCCAGTGAGCCCTACTTTCTCCTCCTTCAGCCAAGGCTCCTATACACCTCCCCTCACGAAACAGACCCCCAGAAGCACCGCCGCCTGCCGGTCTCCTGTCTCGGGAAGAGACAGAGTCCAAATCCCAAACAGGATTAGCTGGGACATATAAACAAGACTCGCACGACTGTCAACAAGCTCAAAACAACTCCCCTTCTTCCCTCACACCAGGAACTGAAAAGTGGTGTTCCAGAGAGAGGGTTCTCCAAGGGGGAAAGTGAGGGTGTCCCAGACCAGAAGCATCAGCATCTCCTGGGGACTTGATGCAAATGCAAATTCCCAGGCCTCCCCCACCCCACCCCACCCCCCGACCTCCTGAGTCGGAAACTGATGGGAAGGGGAGGGGAGCCCAGCGATCTGGACTCTAATGCGCCCTCTAGGTCATTCTGCTGCACACTCTCGACCAGCACCATCCAACAGAAATTCCTGGGAGGACGGAAGTGTTTGCTGCCCCACGTAGCAGCCACTAGCCACACGCGGCCATCGAGTACATTTCACTTAATTTTAATCAATTTAAATGTAAGTAGCCACGTGTGACTAGTGGCTGCCATGCTGTAAGCACAGCTCAGACTGCCGCGTCAGCCGCCCTTCACCCTCTCTTCCTTCCAGGTCAGCCTGTGAGCTGCAGACAAATTAATCTTCCTAAAGCAAAGATCTTATTGTGTCATTCCCACTCTCAAAAAATCCTCAGTGACTCACCATTGCCTACTGATTTTAAGTCCATGCTCTTTTTTTTCTTCTTTAGGAAGCCAAAAATGATTTATTCCAAAATATGACAGAAATCAAGATTAAATCCTAACAGCTAGTAGCAAACGAGCTCTTACTATGAGCCAAGCACTACATGCTGTACGTGTTCTATCTCATGTAATCCACGTGGAAATCGTACGACGTGTGTATTACTGTTCTCCCCATTTTACTGATGTGGAAACTGAGAGCTGAGTAGGTTAAATGTCTTTTCCAAGGTCACATAGCTGGTTAACAGTAACGGTGGGATTTGAACTCAGGCTGTCGGGCTCTAAAAACTGCACCCTTAACTGTGACATCACACTGCTGCTGAAAACCGAGGCAGGTCAGACCTTTCCCCTCTGAGTGTGCCTCTTATTGAATCCACAACTGTGCTCATATGTTCTGTGGCAGCAGCTTCCAGGTCTGTCTTAAACATAGCGCCTGCCCTTCTATAATGAACGAGCAAGAGCCACCTTCAGATGTCTTGGGCTCCTTCAAGGGGAGATCAACATATTTCTCCCCAAAAGAGCATCCTTCCACCACCTCAGAAGGTGTATTGGGCACATTTTAGGTGCAGACAGCACATCATTCAGAAAAGTAGTTTAAAAATGACAGGGGGAAAATATTGAACTTCAGACTAAGACAGGTAAAAAATGGTAAACCGGTTGAAGGCAGTTAGGATGCAAAAAGGTGAGCAATGCAAAGCAGTCTTTGGATTAGGAGAGGCTGTTGCATCTGGAAGAATTCCAATCCTACCCTCCACCACAGGGCTGACAGGCAAACACTGAGCAAGCAGTGCTACCCAGCAGAATGGACATAGCCAAAGCCCTGGAGTGGACCTGAATTCTCCCCCCACCGGATCAGACGTTAGCCTTTTCACTGCTGGATCAGGTCCAAGGGGTCCTGGAGAGGAGACCAAGGAGGCCAAGGAGGCAGAGGGCACTCAGGTTATTGATTATTTGCAAACTGATATAGAAGTGTTTAGATGTTGTGACAACCAGCCTTGATCTAGATGACTGAGCATTACATGATCATCCTCTTCTTTAGAGTTAAAGATACTTGAGGTACCAAACAGTTGAGTTTCTAAACAGTCTTAAAAAGAGAGAGTTCAAGAAAGCAGATCAGTGGTTGCCAGGGGCTGAGGGCAGAAGGGAATGGGGAATAACCGCTTAACGGGTATGCGGTATCATTTTGGAGCGATGGGAATGTTTTGGAACTAGACAGAGGTGGTGGTTGTACACACTGTGAATGTACTAATGCCCCTGAGTTGCGCACTCTAAAATGGTTAAGTTAATGTTACGTGAGTTTCATCTCAATAAATTAAAAAAAACAAAAGAGAGAGCTAGAGAGTGGGTTAACCTGGAGCCAAACTGCCATCAGCCCAGGAGAGAGCAGCAAGCTGAATTGGGCACCTTCGTGGAGACAACACTGCGGCGAGACCCTGGAGCAGGGCCCAAAGACGCCTACGATCCCTCCAGAACGCGTCCACTGTGCTCACCGGCTCCTTTTCCCCACTATAACTCTACAGCCTTTCCTGCCACTTCTTCCTCACATGTATCCCAAACTCCAGTCATACTTGACTGCTTGCTGCTCCCTGCAAGTTCCCGTCTCTGCAGGAGGAGACGGACACGATCTAGCATCCAGAATCATGTCCCACAGCAACTTCCCAAGGGATACGTGCAGAGTGGCTGAGCCAGGCAGATAGTCACTCTACTACACTAGGACCTTCACCCCAAATCACAAGTACAACCAACAGCCCTGGTGAGTTGGGCCCGACCAACAGTTCTTAACTCTAGATACACATTAGAATCACTGGAAATTGGATGGGCTCTTTTTGCTTCCTTTCTCCTACTACTGTTTGTTTTCCTGGTAACTCAGAGAGAGTAGTGTCCCAAGCAGGAGATAAGCCCAGAGTCCTCTCCACTCCAGCTATCTGGAGCTCTGAGAGGTCTGAAGACAGAGTCAGCCTCAAACAGAAGCCCAAGAAAGAATATTACGGGTGTATCATGATGATGAAGTCGTTAAGCTTCCCCTCATCTCTCTGAGCCCCACCAGCCCTCTAGCCAAGGCTCATGAACCAATAGCATCATCCAGGTCCTTAGCCTTGACCCACATCCCCACATCAGCCATGGCATAGAGAGGAGCTTCCAACTCCCCCCGGAGGCCAGAGTGTGCACTACCCTCTACCCAGTGAGCTCCCTCCCTTGGCCCTTTGCTCATTCTGGCAGTTGGCTCTCTAATGCCACCTCTTCCCAGAAGCCTTTCTTGACTTCATCTGACCTACCAACAGGATTATTGCTTTCTTACGTTCAGCAGCACAATATATTTTAGGGATATGTTTGCTTGCCTTACTTGTTCTATTATATTTAATAGAACTCTTTAAGGGAAGGAACTGTGACTTTCTAATATTTCTGGAAGGAGCACAGTACCATGGCTAAGAGCAGACCTGGATTTGAGTCCAAGTAATGCCATTTTCTAGTTGTGTGACCTTGGAAAGTTACTTAACCTCTGTGAGCCTCAGTTTCCTCATCTGTAATATGAGAACAGTCACCATGCCACCTCACCAGCCTGGGAGGGTTTAGGAGCCTATAATGCATGCTAAGGGATCAAACCTATTTTAAACTCAAAAGCCTAGGCATTATTATTACTCTAACCCATTAAGTGCCTAGAACTGGGCCATGTATTTTGTAGGTGCTCAGTATCTGATTATTCAATCAGAATAATTCCCTGATTTCCTGCAAGGTTAAAAGCTTCTGTTTCTATTGTGGTCACTTTTGTATTCCCAGCCCCAGCACAGCATCTGACATGTAGTAGATGGTGAATCAATGAATGAATTGATAAGGGATGAGTGAGATGTTCCCTTCTCTCCATGCCCTAAAACCACTGTAGAGCTCCAAGGGCAGCATGGGTCGGTGCCTCTCCTGTGGTTCCTCAGAACACCTTGTCCTGATGTCTGGCGCAGGACGTGTAACCCTTTACTGTGATTATCCATGTACCTGTCTTGTTGATGGTGGTGACTCCAGAGCCCAGCACAGTGTGAGACACTCGCTGAAGGAGAGAATGACCATGAATCGTATCACCTTGGGAGGATCCCAAGGCCTCAAGCCCAGAGAGAATTTACAGGTTTTGTGATCTGGGTTGTTCTGGGCGATGCTGCTGCCGATGCCGACGACATGCATTGAGCACATGTTATGTGCACTTTATACGCATCACGGTATTGCCCGTCCCCAGAGCCTAAGTTCTTCCCTTCCACACTTTGCTACCTCTCTCTGGGAGGCAGGAATCCAACCTGTTCAGAAAAGGCAAGTCTTGACTGATTTAAGAACAGACTGTTCGGGGAACTTCCGCTTCATTTGCCCCAAGATGTGGGGACTGGACTAACCTCTTCCTCCAGCACAGTGCCTCCTGCATTTCAAGGACCTGTATCTGATCTAAAGCCACTGTCCTTACCAAATTAGTAGAGTTGGGTGGTGAGAAGCTCAGTCAGAAAGCTAGAGATCCTGGGTTTTAATATAAACCCTGCCACTCAGTGCTATGTGCCCTAAATGTCACCGAACTTCTCAGTGACTCAGTCCCCTTGTCTAAGATATGGGGCTAACAGTAGTTTCATAAGGATGTTGTAATAATTAAATGAAGTCATGGAATGTCTGGCTCATGGTAAACATCCAGTATGTGCTAGGCTGTTATTATTGGCTATTGTTCTGTATCAGTACTCCCATGAGATACTTATTGACTTTAACCTCACTGTCTTCATTCCCCAGAGCTCTTAGGGTCCCCCTACCAGGACCTAGAAGAAATGGGCATTCTTCACTCTATCACTGATGCTCTCCCCAACCCCTCTTTTTAAAAAAGTTTTTTTTAACTTAGTTGCAGATGTAACGGAACCCAAAGCACATATTGTCTTTGATTTTATCCTAAAATTAAATAATGCTTTAATTTGTACATTCACCTTCTGGTCGTTACCCACATTAACATTCAATTTTTACATAATTATAAAACCATACATCTACTTTGCATTTTCACTTAACATCATACCACTTGGGGCGATGATGGAGTAGCTCACAGAAGCTCAGCACTCCAGCTGAGAACAACTATAAAGGCCAGACAGATAAACAAACAAAATATTTTTTCAAGGAACTGGGATGTTAAAGGAATTGGAATTGAGATGAGCCCATTATTCTGTGTGCCACTTTTTCCTTTGGGGCAGAAGTCATTCTCGGCACAGGGCAAGAGGCTGAGAAGCCAGGCAGATGGCAGCTGCTAAGAAGCAGTTAGAAGCCTCAGGGCCAGGAATAGAACTGCCAGGGAAAGCAGGACTTGGGAGACCAAGATACCAGCGAGAAGAGAAGACCAAAGAAACTAACTCGACCCTAAGCATCGGTTCTCCCTGGGGGCTTTGCCAATTCAAATACAGAGGTTGAGACACAAAACAGAAATCTGCTGACGGTTTCTGGCAGTCTCGTGGTGCTGGAGAAGCAAAATCTGGAGTGCAGGACCTTGCAAGGAGGAGGGCCCTAGGAAGTCTTCAGCCTCACAATTGGAAACCTCTAGCGGCTCCATCATTGGACTGGGAATGAACCAGAGGAGGAAGATAACTTCATCCAAACCTCTTTGATTTGGCACATGAAATGACTGGAACTCAAACCAAAGTTCCAAATATGCCAAGAAACAGGACGAGAAGAAAAAACAGCCAATAGGACAGATCCACAGGTGACCCAGACACTGGATTTTTAAAATAACTGTGATTGAGAGGGTTTAAAAAAAAAAAAAAAAAGGATGACAATATGGAGAACTTCCCTAGAGAGCTATAACCTATAAAAAAATGTGACATTTAGAATTTAAAATACAATAATTCCCAAACTGAGGGGAACTCTACAAACACCTGACCACTACTCCTCAAAACTGTCAAGATCATGAAAAACAAAGAAAGACTGAGAAATTGTGATGAACCAGAGGAATCTAAGAGGATATGACAACGAAATAAAACTTGGTATCTTGGATGGAAACCTGAAACAAATAAAGGATATTAATGAAAAATCTAGTTAACACCCAAATAAAGTCTGGAGTTTTGTTAACAGTAATGTACCGATTAATGTTAATTTCTGAGTTTTGACAAACGCACCATGATAAGGTAAGATGTTAACAACAGGGGAAACTGAGTGAAGGGTTTATGGGAACTCTGTACTATGTAACTTTTCCATATATCTAAAAGTATTCTAAAATAAAAAGGTTTAATTAAAAATACAATAATTAAAATGAAGAACTCAATATAAGGGTTTAGCAGCAGATTAGAAGCCATTGGAAGGCATATTAGTGACTGGAAAAATAGCTCATTTAGAACCATCAGACTAGGGAATTCCCTTGTGGGCCAGTGGTTAGGACTCTGAGCTTCCACTGCAGGTGGCATGGGTTCAATCCCTGCTCAGGGAACTGAGATTCCACAAGCTGTGCCTAGAGTGGCCAAAAAGAAAAAAAAAGAAAGAAAGAAAGAAAAGGAAAAAAAAAAACAAAATAGAACCATCAAACTAAAGCACAGAGAGCAAAAAGGATGGAAAGTTTTGAAGACAGTGTCAGAGACCAGTGGAAAGGTCCAATCCACGTGTAATTGAAATCCAGGATGAAAAGAAGAGAAGGAATAGGGCAGAGAGTGGCCAAGAATTTTCCAATACTGATGAAAGATGTCAAGCTAAAAAATTCAAGAACAGAATAAATACGTATGTATGTACACACACACACACACACACACACACACACACACACACACACATTCCTGAGAACATCATAATGAAACTGTTGAAAATCAAAGATAAAGAGAAAATCAAAAGCAGCCAAGTGAAAATAAGGCACATTACCTTCAAAGGAGTAAGAAAATAAGAATAAGAACAATGGGGTAACATCTTTAAAGTGCTGAAAGAAAACAACTCCCGATTTTGAATTCTATATGCAGCAAAAACATTCTTCAAAAGTGAATGTGAAATAAAGGTATTTTAAAATTTATTTCCAGCAGGCCCCAATTAAAGTAAACGCTTAAAGGGGTTCTTTACAGAGCAAGATAATGATTCCAGATGGAAATGTGAATATGTAGGAAGAAACAAACAAACAAAAAACCAAAAAACAAAAAGGATAAATATATTTGTAACTCTAAATTAATACTGATTGTACAAAGCGATAATAATAAAGTATAATTAAACTGACATGTAAAATTAAAACAGGGTGAGACAGGGTAAATGGAACTCAAATGTTTAAGGACCTAGGGTTATTTGGAAATATAATGGACTCTAAAAAGTCAAGGATGTATGTTGAAATCTGCAGAGCCAACATAAAAATAATAACAATATATGGCTAACAAGTTAATGGAAGTGAAATGATAAAATATACTCAAGTGATTCAAAACGAGGCAAAAACGAAGAGAAAAAGGAATATAAAACACATGGGACAAATAAAAATAAATAGGAAGATCACAGACATAAACTCAAATATATCAGCAATTACATTTAATGAAAATGGTCTAAATGGTTGAATTAAAAATCAAATAGACTGGATTTTTAAATTATGCTTATAAGAGACACATCCTGAATATAAGGATTGAAAGCAAAGGGAAAAGAATATGCATTTTAAAATGTTCTTCTTCCTTTCATTTTCACTTTACATATTTTTTTCTTTTTCTTTTGTCTTTTGATCTTTCCATATCCTTATATTTAGCTTTTTTTTCCTTTTTACTTCCAGTCACTCACTGTCAACCACTTTCATGAGAGAGAGAGAGAGGTGGAGAGACAGAGAGAGAGAGAGAGAGAGAGAGAGAGAGACAGTCTGGGAAAATCCCACATGCTGCGGAGCAACAAAGCCCGTGTGCCGCAACTACTGAGCCTGTGCTCTGGAGCCTGCAAGCCACAACTACTGAAGCCCACGCACCTAGAACCCGTGCTCCGCAACAAGAGAAGCCAGCGCAATGAGAAGCCCACGCACCACAACTAAGAGTAGCCCCTGCTCAGCACAACTAGAGAAAGCCCACGTGCAAGAACGAACACCCAATGCAGCCAAAAATAAAAAATAAATAAATTAAATAAAATCATCTTAAAAAAATAAAAGAGGAAAATGCACAGTCGTAATAGGAGGCTTGAACATAACTCCTTCAGTAACAGAACGAGCAAGCAAGATAAAAATCAACAAAGATACCGAAGACATGAACAGCACAACGACAAAACCTTAACCTAATTTACCCACACGAATACTACAACAACTGCAGAATATCTATCCTTTACAAGTGCACAGAGAATATTTCCCCAAATGTCAAGAGGATGAAATGATGTGTGTTCTCTGACCACAGTGGAACCAAACTTAAAATCCATAACAAAAGATCATAAGAATATCCACAAATGTTTGAAAATTAAAGACACTTTTAAATAGCCCCTAGGAAAAAGAAGAAATCATAATAGAAATTCAAAAGCTTCAAACCTTGTGAAAGTCAGCTAAAGCTGTGCTTAGAGGAAAAAGTTCATCTGAAAATCCACGATCTAAGTATCGCAAAACGTTAGAAAAAGAAGAGCAAATTAAACCCGTGCACTTTCCCATTGTGCTAGTTTTTTCCTCAAGTTCTCCTCCCCCATCATCTCCTGCCCTACCTTCTCTTCCTCCCCACACCCAATACCCACCCCAGCAAACCCAGACTGACAACCTGGTGTTTACCCTTCCACACCTTTCCCCCTGCAGTGACAATCACTTGGAAAGGAAGGGATCGGGAGAGTTATTCTACAAAAATGGAATCACATTGTACCTGTTACCCAGCAAAGTACTTTTCCTACCTCACAGTACATCTTGTCTATTTCTCCATGTCAATCAATTGAGAACTAACTCATTCTTTTCAAACTGCCTATTATACCACCGCATGCACGGACCACAAACTATTCAGCCACCCATTCTTCCATCAACAGGTATTCAGGACGCTATTAGCTTTTTGCCACCACACAGATGCCATAAATACTCTTGGACGTCCTTCCCAGAGTCCTCAGAATTCCCTGAACAAAGCCTAGACAGTGGGAACCCTCACACTCTAGCGCTGAAGTTCTCAAACATTCTTCCTGCCACATGAGCATTTTTGGAGGCTACACGCTCCTTTTCATGGGCATGCCCAGCATGAAACTCGGTTCCCCAAATCACAGGCTGCAAACTCTATTTCCTTCTTCCCTTATAGGCAAATGCAAGCTAATGAAAGTATATCCAAGTAGGATCGAGCAGGAAACAGAATTCAATTCAGATGGTTTAAGAGACTTTAATTAAGGACCTACTCAGAAATGTGAGGCCAGGGTTAAAGGAATCAAGAATGGATGGTGAGGCACCCAGAGACTAGCAATGGTGAATGTCACTGCCACTCTTAGGCTGAAAGGCAAAGGGAGGAAACAGTGTTACCAGAGCCCGGTGCACCCTGGAGCTGGGGCCCAGAGCAGGGGGATTGGGAAAGAACACCTCACCTTCTCTCTCCTTCAATCCTCTGGCCAGTGCTTCTTACTGCATGCACTCAAGCAGAAGCTAGATGGCCCAGGTGATGCCCTCCGCAGGGGTTAGTCTCCTGAGACACAGGGAAGAGCAGAGAGTGGATGGGGACTGAGGAATGCAAGTACTCAGCACAGCAGGCAATCGTTAGTACTAATTGGTAAAAGGAGGGCATCACTCCAAGGCTGAGTGAGGGGCCAACCAGTTAACAGAGGCCACAGGGAGCTGCCCTCCTGGATATCAGAGTGGTGGAGGGAACGAAGGAAGGGGAGACAGCATGTGGCAGCACACAGGGTGAGTTCACCCCCAGGGGGCTGATTACAGGGCGGGTTCTTGGCTTGCTGTGTGACCTCAGGCCAGTTGCTCAACCTCTCTGATTCCCAGCTTATTAGCTATAAAATGAGACTACTCGGTATCTCCCCTGCCTACATACTCCTATTTATGCCAGTGAAAGAATGAAAGTCTGTTTTTCCGTTCTCTGAATGTAGACTTGGTCATGTGAATTGCTTTAGCCACTGGGACATTAGGCAGTGTGATATAAGCAGAGTCCTAAAAAAGTACTTGTGAATTGAGGCTTGAGTTGAAATGCTCTCACTTACTGCTTTTGAGACGCCTATGACTACAACCACATGAACAAGCTAGAGCCAGCCTGCAGAATGGTGAGAAACACAAAGCTAGGTCAGCCCTGTCACTCCAGCTGACACTGAGCAAACCACCACGTGTGAGGCTGAGGCCATCCTAGACCCTTCAGCCCCAGACAAGCCAGCCCAGGTCAGAAGAACCTCCCAGCAGACTCACAAAATTGAGAGAAAGAATGTTTGTCCTTTTAAGCCCACTACATTCGGAGTGATTTGTTACACAGCAAAAACTTACTGATACAATTACTAATGAGATACTGGTAATACATCTCCTCCCCAATAGCAACACAGTAGTAGGTTGGAGTACCAGAGGTACAAACGGTGGGGCAATGCTCCAGAATGCCCCATGAAGCTTTCCATAGTGAGCCTTCTCAATAGCATGAGTGTTTTCAAAGTCCAGTAAGCCTCAAATTAAAACAACAAAAAAAGGAGGAGTGGGGGCTGCGGGGAGATACAATCTAAATCTTTAGATTGCTTTGTCCCTCCAGGCTTCCTTTTCTTCTCTTTTTTAACAAATTGCCTAGCGTAAAGAGTTCTTTTCTTTCTTCCCTCCCAGGAAGTTATTTACTTTTATGGGCTTCTTTTGGGAAATAAAAATCAATTTTGGGTTGCAAGTGATACATTTTACTCTCCCAATAATGAAAGCTAGAAAATTAAAGGCCCTAAGGAACAACCTCTCTGTACAAAAATGATGTTGAATGCAGCCCTAATATTCTTGTGTGAACATTTTATAAATTGTGACCACTGTTTGCTGACAGAAACCTGGAAATCACTCACAGAAGACACAGAGCTACTGTGAGCGATGGCTTCATACCGGGTGGGCCCAGGCAGGCTCACATGCCCACAGAAAGGCACTCGTGGAGAACTTGATCTGTATTTCACAATTCTAGAAATTTGTATATAACAGGGGACTCCTGTGTGTCTGTCTAGGAAATCAGTTCATTCATTTATTCAACACATAATTAATGAGCATCTATTACGTGCCTAGACCTGGTGACACGACGAACAAGACAGACCAGAGTCAACGTCTTCAAGAAGCTTACAGTTCAGGGGAAAGATAAAGACATTAAACAGGGTGTCTTAAGTCAGGTTCCCTGAAAACAGACTGATGTGGAGACTTGTGTGTAGGGGTCTTGCTGGGTCTTACCCTTGGGAATAACCCCCGCAGGAAATGAGGGAAGCAGGACAGACAGAACAGAGGGAGGAGTGAAATGGGAATGCGGTCGTAACAGACCTCACCCAATCTATTAGGGAGCTCTGAGGTCGGGATGTTCCTTCAGACATGTCCCCAGTGGACACGTCTGTACCCACCCCCCAACCAGAGACCAGTCCTTGGGTGTGGGCTGCGCCTGGACAATGCAGGTCTCTTCAGGGCAATTCCTGGAGGACTAAGCTGTGAGTCGTCAGCAGCCATCGCTCCCCATGCCTGGGGCAGAAGTGCCTCAGTTATGAAAGGGGGATCTGGGTAGCGCCCCACACTTCACAGAGAATCATTGTAAGTGTGATGTGTGTAGTGAGTTCAGACTTTAGAGCAGAAGACAGCTAATGTGGACCAAGGGCTAGCGGGTGTCACTGTGGTCTTTTCTAGATGACATCTATAAAGGAGCTTGAGAAGAGTCCACTAACTCAAAACTCTCCAGGTACTAGGCACTGTGAAGGTCCCAGTACACACTCTCTTGGCACCCCTGCCGTGACTCTGTGAGGTGTGTGCTCTCGCTGTTGGGCAGTTGAGGAAGCAGAGTCTAAGAGGGGCTGACTCACTTGCCCAGAGTCCCACAGCTGGCAGCTGGCAGAGCTGGGATTTGAACACCTAACTATGTGACGACAAAGGCCTTAGAACCTCTTCTGCATACTTCCTGCCCCCTTTCCCAAGCACCCTGAGCCCTTCCTTCACGCTTTCTTCCATTCCCACTATAGAAATGATTGAGCTTTTCTCATAAATGACTTTCTCTCAAGCTTCCTCTCCTGACCCCTTCCTTTTACAACCCACATTCTCATAAGAGCTGTCTACACTTCTCTTTCCACCTCCCCTTCCTAACACCCAGCATCCTGGCTTTTCCTCCCACCATGCCACTGAACAAGCACTGCCCAAACCCCTAAGTTCAATGACCAAATCGGGAGGCTGTCTCCACGCTCAGCCTGTTCTCTCTACCGTTTCCCGTTGGCAGCACGTAACAGGCTGGCCACGTTCACTTTCTTTCTTTTTTTCTTTTCATGTGCACCTTTTTTTTTTAAAGTCTTTATTGAATTTGTTACACTATTGCTTCTGTTTTATGTTTTTTGGTTTTTTTGGCCACAAGGCATGTGGGATCTTAGCTCCCTGACCAAGGATCGAACCTGCACTCCCTGAATTGGAAGGCAAAGTCTTGACCAATGGACCTCCAGGGAAGTCCCCGCTTCACTTTCTTGAACTCTCTCTTGTTTTGGTTCCCGGGACCCTCCACTCTCCTGGCTCCCCTTCTTTCTCTCAGAGCGCCATTTTTTTCTCTCCTTCACTGGTTCCTTGAAGTGGCTCCATTTCCCAGGGTCCCACCCACACTGTTCTTCCAACTCCCCGCCTTCTAATACCTGGCACACCCAACAGCTTTGGCTCCACTGTTAGGCTACTGACGCCTGAACCTCTGCTCTCGGCTCTAATTTCTCAGTTGGGTGTCTGGATATATAGATCCACCTACTGGACGTAGTCACCCACGTGAGCCCAAAACGTCACAGACCCAGCTTGTACAAACCCAAGAGCATCGCCTTTCCCTCCAAGTGAGCTTCTTTGACTTCTAACCCCGATTGCTTATCACTATGCACACACCTTCCCGAGCCACAAATCTTCTTGATTCCTCCATCCTCTCCTTGACTCTCCACATCAACTGACTCTCATCTGTCCCTTTCTGCTGTCACTTCCTTAACTCAAGTGTGCATCTCCTCATCCATCTTCCTGAGATCCTTCTCTTTCACTGCCACCAGTGGTATCTAGATTAGATAACTACCACCCCAAATGGCTCATCAACTACCGAATAACGTCCAAAATCCCTAGGATGCAAGAACAATTCTTCTGTGATATGGCATCGATCTGTCCTCACAGATACACTCTGTAGTCTCAACACCCCAGAAATCCAATGGCCCTTCAGGCCCAGGGTCTTCACTCATGCAGTCACTTCATCCTGACAGCTCACCATTTAACCCACTTTTCCACCTGTTTAATCACTTGTTCAGTAAACATTCACTGTACGTCTGCACATGTCAGTTGCACACAAGGCGCTAGCACACAGTGGTATGGAAAATAAGAATGGCTCTTCCCTGCATCCAGTGGAGGGAAACAGGTAAGAAGCAAGGAAACAAATAAACAACATAATAACAACACGGGACAAATACCAAGACAGTGTTAGGGTAATGGGGTACAGGGACTGCGGGGGGATTCATTCTTTGGATAAGGCTCTGGGGTACCCTTTCTGAGAAGGTAACATTTGAGTGGACAACTGAGGGGTGACCAGAGGCACCACATGTAGAGCTCAAGGAAGAACAATCCAACTGAGGGAAGAGCAGGTGCGAGAAGGAAGGACACTCTTTTGGGGGAGCAGCGAAGAGGCTATCACGGCAAGAGGACAAAGGAAGAAGATGAGGTTGGAGGGAGAGGCTCAGAGAGAGAAGCAGCCCCTGCAGGCTCTCAGAGCAGGGCCACGGGTCTGGATTTCAGTGGAAAGCTCTGCGAAGCCTTAGAACAGTTTAAGTAGGGGAAGGGCACTGTCTGATTTACATTTGAGAACGCTCCCTCTGGCTGGGTGTGAACAGTAGATTTCAGAGGGCCAAAGCCCATGAAAGCGTCTATTCATCTTTCAACGTATGAAACAGACGAAGCTCCCAGCTGAGTCCTAGCAGGGGTTAGTCCTTCCCCTCCAGAGCGAACTCCACTGCCTTTGCCTCTGTGAAGCCTTTCCCAGCCCCACTGGGTGGAATACTTCTCTCCTCAGCAGTCACCTTCCCACAGCACTTGTCTTCAAGCTGGGTTATCACTTCACCCGTGGCCCCTGATAGAGTCGGTTCTCTCTCCCTTGCTCTCTTAGTAAGTTGTGAAATACTCTGTGTGGAAGGGGTCATACTCATTCACAGAGCCCTCTCGGTGTCTGGCAAATGGCCTCCCACGTCGGAGAGACTCAAAGAACAATGGAAGGAGGGAAGGAAGTGGGGTGGGGGGAGGGAGGGAGAGAGGCTCAAAGAAAATATCTTTGTGTTCCCCAGGAATGCTGCGCGTTAAGAGCCTAGGTTTACAATCAGTCACATCTATATTTTAATTCAAGCCCCGCTGCTCACTAGCTGTGGGACTTTGGGCAAGTAAATTTACCTCTCTGAGCTGCACTTTCCTCGTCTGTAAAATCAGAATAATAGTAGGAAAGGGATAGGTATTATCTCATAGGGTTGTGATGAGGATCTAATGGGACAAAAGAACACCAATGTCCTCCCCTTCTCAAAAGTATACCTGTTTGGGACGGGCAGGGGTAGAGCAATCCAAAATGTGGCCCCATGGCTATAGGACACTGTTGATAAGGTTGTCTTCTTCAGATTTTCATTTCTAACAAACGTCTGTTGAGTGCTGACCATGAACACCAATGCAACCATCACCCCCATTATATCTGCTATAAACGGTTGGGGAAAGACACATCCAATGTGCTCATGGATGAGGGTTGAGTCTGGCCCCCTGCCAATGTGCCATGGACCCAAGAAATGCCTGAAACAAGGCCATGGAAACAGGCCTTTCACATTAACTTTCAGACCCCAAGCCTTAGTGAACAACCCACTCCCTGGAGACCTGGCAGGCAGCATCCCTGCTAAAGTAATCTGAAGACAAGGCATTTTAAGCCCAGGATCTGCCTACCCATCCATCACCCCCATCTAGGGGAACCTGTAGCCCACAAGCCCCAGGAGCTGCCTCTTGAGCTAATGAGGAGCAGAGACAGTGATCAGCCCAGGTCAGTCTGACATGAGGAAGCCTGGATGGAAAGGCTGGGGAAATAGTGAAAGCTCACTCATCCCTCAGCTGAAGTCACCATTTCAATTCCTAAATCTTCAATTTGTCACAGTGGTTAAGGACTTCAGGGATCAAACGTCAGTTCTGCCACCTCCTAGCCAAATGACCTTGGGCGAGTCAGTTAAGCTCCCTGGGTCTTAGTTTCTCCACCTGTGAACGGAGATTAAATAAATGTACTAATACAGGTAAAGAATTCTGCACTGTGCCTGGCACTTAGGAGGTCCTTGCTTTGTGCATTTTATATTTAGAGAGATGGTAATGATTTTGTCAAGGGAACTGCACTGTACAAGTCCCTGCAAAACTAGGAGAAATAAGCAGAAAGATACCAGGGAGCATCCTTTGGGTCTACTGGCTCTTTGTGAATATACCCGTGTGTCTTTCTCCACTGTTTCCTAATTTCTTGCGGTTTTGTTCACTTTTCTTTTCTTGCTTCAAAAGGCTGCTTGGATTGGGATTTCTTAAGCTACAAGCGAAGACAGCAGGTTAGACTGGAAGAAGAAATAAAATCAAAGGATCATTGATCCTCAACTTTGGGGGGCAGGCTCTTAGGTCTTATTCCAATTCCCTGGGGAGGGCCATGTTCTGAGCCGAGGCAGGCACCCAGTGAGGACCACGGAAGCTGGCGTGAGAGCCCAAATCCAGCCATCCAAGACTGCGTCACGCAGCTCCACAGGGGGAGGAGGAACAGACAATAGCAGTCTGTTACCGCCATTTCCCTTTCCTGCCCCAGCCCTTCTCAGAGCCCAGCAAGCAGCTGATGATAACTCGGAGTCTGACAGCCCGTGCAAAGCGCTCAGTCTCTCCAGCTTCCAATCACCAGGTATCTGAAGGGGTTGCAGGAGTAGTCAGCTTCTGCCCTCATTAAAAGCCCTTTGGTGGGCCGAAAAGATGATTGTTAAAGGAACTGCCAGGTTCATCAGCCTACTGACGAGGAGGCGGGCAGAAGTCCCCAAAGCTCTGACATCCCCACCCAGCCAAGGCGGTCCCCTCATTTGCATCTCATTTGCATGGCATACTTAACAGGACTCCAGCTTACACTGTCGCACGCTGAAAAGAGGCTCTGCCGTCATGTTTGTGCAAATGAACAAACAGGGGGGTCCACAAAGCAAGCCCACACGACGGTCTCGGCCCTCCAGGAAAACAAGACCTCAATCGGACCACAGTGATGCGGGCAGATGTAGATGGCACTATTCTGGGACGGATGACCCACTAAATAAAGCCATGGTTACATCATGCACAAGGCCAGACAGGGAAAATTCCAAATGTTTTCAAGAAACTGTGTTAGAATGATTCAGGCTAATTGCATGCAAGTCTTGTACTATGAATGTCAAACTACACCAGCATCCCATAAATGAGCTGTCAGAGATTTGGTCAGAGTTCCCACAGAAAAGAACATTTCCCCTCTCTCAGGATAGTTCCTGTTTTGTTTGACTGATACACACACATCTCTCCTTGGCAAAGGTTTTCCATTTTATTGTCCAAAACCCACAGTTTCCCCCAGTACCTCTGAAGGATTACAGCGTTGCCTCTCAGGATAATGTGGGTGCTAACATCTCTAATAAAGGCAGACCTGGGTTCAGATCCAAGCTCTGGCACTTACTAGCTGTGTGGCCTTAGCCAAGTCACTTAACCTTTCTTGAGCTTCAGTTTCCTCCTCTACAGAATGGAGAAAATATTAGTCTCTGTCTCACAGGAATTAAATGATGTATTGCATGTAAAAGTGCTTGGTACAATGCCTGGTACCTCTTACAAAACAGAAAATCAAGAGGTACTTATAACTGAGGAAACAAGAAATGGAGCTGTAAATATACAATTGGCTGTCTGTATTTCCAGACACAGGGGTGGGGGAGGGGAACCGACTCTAAGGGATTTGAGCATCGGTGGACTTCGGCATCCACCAGGGGTCCTGGAACCAATCTCCGCAAATACCAAAGAACGATTAAAACTACTAGAGCCACAATACACTCCTGGAATCCATTATTGTGGCTCAAATTCCTTCCGAGGGATTACAAAGACTTCAGCAGCTGCCTTCACGTTACCTCTGTCTTCCTCTCCTGCTCTCCCCACCCTGGCTCACTCCACTCAGACTCAGGAGCCTCCTTGCTGCTTCCTCAACCTTGTTGAGCATGCTAATGCCACAGGGCCTTTGCACCGACTGTTCCTCTGCCTGGAATGCTCTTCCTCCAGGGAGCTGCATGACTCCCTCCTTCATCTTCAAAACTCTTTACTCAAATGTCCCCATCTCAGTGACACTTCCCCTGCCACCATTATCTAAATTTGCAAGTCCTGTCCCCTCGCCCATACTCCCAATCCTCCTTTTCTGCTTTATATTTCTCCTTAACACTTACCATCTGACATACTGTATATTCTACTTCTTTACCTACTTTATCGTCTGTCACACACACTACAACAGAGGTCCAACGGCAGCCTGCAGGCCAAATCCAACCCATCACCTGTTTTTGTAAGAAAGTTTTAGTAGAACACAGCCATGCCCATTCATTTACATATGGTCTGTGGTCACCTTCATGCTGCAATGGCAATGTTGAGTAGCTGTGACAGCAACCATATGGCTGCAAAGTCTATCTGGTCCTTAACAGGGAAAGCCTGTGGAGCCTTTGCACTAGAATATAAGCTCCATGAGGGCTGGGTTGTCTTGTTCTCAGGCAAATCTCAATGAGCAGTCAGTGCCTGACACCTACAAGATGCTCGATAATACGACCCTTTTGCTGAGTGAGAGAACCAGAAGTGGCAGTACACCTGTGCTGCAGGTATGTGGAGGAGGGCATCAGAGGGATGGTGTCAGCGAGCTAAGTCCGGCTCAGGAAGTTGGAGCCATGAAGCAGTGAAGTGAAAGAGTGACAGAGTATGTCATTAAAACATAGAGCTCAGGCTTCCCTGGGGGCGCAGTGGTTAAGAGTCCGCCTGCCGATGCAGGGGACACAGGTTTGTGCCCCGGTCCAGGAAGATCCCACATGCCGCGGAGCGGCTGGGCCCGTGAGCCATGGCCGCTGAGCCTGCGCGTCTGGAGCCTGTGCTCCACAACGGGAGAGGCCACAACAGTGAGAGGCCCTCGTACCGCAAAAAAAAAAAAACAACAACATAGAGCTCAAGTACAAGAAGAAAGAATTTCAAATGGTGTCCTCCAAGGCAGTAGTGCTCAGAACATGGTCCCCTGGAGGGATGATACATCGGCATCTCCCGGGAACTTGCTAGAAATTCAAATTCTCAGGTGTACCCCAGATCTGCTGAAGCAGAATCCCTGGGGTAGGACACTCTGTGGGTGATTCTGGTCTCAGAAGCACCACTCTGAAGAGAGGAACTGGGGGTGGGAGAGGGGACGCTGCTTTCTATCAGAGGCTCTTCAATGCACACGGGGTTTTTAAACTCTGTACCTAAACGAGTTTGATAATACCATTAAATAAAAAGTTTTAAATGTATTAATCACAGCTTTTTACTTTCTGTGTTTCTGATGCTTTGACATCTGGGGCCTTGCTGACCCCAGAAAGACTGCGCTTCCCACGGCTAGCCAATTCCTAGAGATAATAAAATCAGCTGCAAGTGTATCTTTCAGAAGCAAAGCAGCCAATCCAGAGCCCATGCCTCCAGCCATCTCCTTTATGGAGCTCTTACACTCCAGGCCACTATTCCCCTGCACTAATCACACCAGGGCTGGACACCCAGAGACAGTCCCTTCTCTCTAGAACCCGCTGATGTTAGTGAGGGGACACACAGCTCTGTCATGTGGTGTTTGAAATTGTGGTTTGTGGCTTAGGGATTAGATAGCAAATGGCTGAAGGAGTTGGGGCAGCTTCACCTGGGAACTGAAGGATTCTGGGGCCCCCCCAAGAACGGTCTTCAAGTGAGTAAGAAGCTGTCAGCACACCTGTACTGGGTGACCCAAGAGATGATACTAGCAGAAGCTTCACGAGGTTAATATACCCTTTGGTAGCCCGACGTGCGCGGCTTACTGGACTCCCAACCAACTGCACCCTGCCTGCCTGGACCACTCACTGCTCCTCCTCTGATCTCCCAGCACACCGTTCCCATCCCCAGCTTCTCCAAGCTTGTGTAAGGTCAAATTCCTCCAGTAAATCCCTTGTTCCATTGTCTGCTTGGTGACTTTGATTCTCTGAATGATACGGGAGGCTTGCAAGGCCCAGCATCCATCCAGGTGGGAAGCTGGTTTTCCCATGAAGACCTGTTCCTCCCAGAAGCTCAAACCACCTTGTATCCTGATGTTTCCCCGTGTAACCTGAACGCCTTTTTATTTTTAAGTGAAAATGCTTTCTCAAGATACTGCTGTGAACTCTATTCTATCCCTCTCCCTCTCACCTTCTGGATGCCCTCAGTTCCACCAACTTGAGCACCCAGGGAGGCAGGATGGGGTAGAGGTTAGGCACACAGGCTCTGGAATCAGCCCGGCTTTGAACCGTAGATCTGCCACTTCGTGACTGTGCAACTTTAAATGAATTACTTAACCTCTCCAAGCTGCAGTGTCTTCACCTGAACAATGGGGGTGAAACCTCAAAGGCTGGAGGTGAGCACGACATGCGATGCTTCCCTTAAAGCCCCTGGCACACAGTAAGTGCTTAGTACATGTTGGCTGCATATATAAGCGGAACAGTGTCTTAAAGTGGCAGGCTTAGCAACCAGGTCCTCTGAACTCCTCAGCTGGGCAGGTACCCCCTCTCGGGCCATTTCAGGGGAGCCAAATGCCTCACTTCCTCATCAAAGAGGCAGCTTAAGTGTTGTAAGTTTTCCAGGACATATGGTACCCAGGAGGGTAGTAACAAGACAGAAAACAACAGCTGGCATTTATCCGGGGTGCCTCTGACCCCTCTCTCTGCCTGCCCATTACAGTCTCCAAGACGCTGAACTTCTCACCCAAGAAACCATGTCCTGAAAACATGCCACTTTGGGAGGAAATAAAAAGCTCACTAAACAGGAAACTCCAAATTTGGCAAATGCAGCAAAAATCAGCCAGGGAACTTGGAAAGGGTTGGGTAAACCACGCCGACCAGACTAGCGGCAAATACGTATGGCGCCCCGAGCATGTCCCAGGTGGTGGTCTAAACGCTTGTACGCACAGCCTGTGGGATTCCCACAGCCACATGGTTCTGAGGTGGGTACTTCCACCACCTTCACCTTGTCCTCCTGAGCCAGCCAGGTATTCCTTACCTTCCAAGCAGGAAGGGAGAGCCCTTGGCCCTACCACAGTGAGGTCTGAAGAGAAGGCTTTCCCCATTGGTCCACCTCTCACAACCTAGGAACTCAGCCAGCCTCTTGCGCAGGTCGTGGCCAACGAAGCCAGCCTTTCTGCAAACAGGCAGGCAGACCTGAAGGACTGGCATCATATCAGCCTCACAGCCCAGCAAATACTGGCTCGAACGCTCCTGGAGGAGAAAAATGGGCGAGCGGGGGGTACTGGGAAAACGGAGCCCTGGGAAGCAACGTCTCCATCAGCGCAAGGCAGCCGGGCCCTGTACCCACTTCCTCCTCGGTGGCCTGGGGAGAATCACTCTAACAGCGGAAGTGGTGCTTGTGCGTCCGCGGCACGGCCGGAACACAGGAAGTGTTTCAGAAAAGGGAGATGCTGCTGGTGTTACCCCCACCCCCAAGGAGGGACAGAGGTGGTGTTCAAGAGCCTCGTGCTCTGGGACCGACATGGGTTCACGTCCCAGCTCCACCCCTTCGGAGCTGTGGCACTGGAGCAAGTCATAAACCTCCCTCTCTGTGCCTCAGTGTCGTCACCTGTAAAATGGATGTGATATTAGTAACTCTCCCACAGGGCTATTGATAGGATTACATGAGAACACTGGGGAAGCGCTAGCCCTCGGCCTTATTTTATTTCCTTCATAACCTTTATCACATAAAAAAGGATTCTCTTTGCTCAGTGGTCGTCTCCCATCATCAGAAAGAACACAGATGTTCATTGCAGCTCTATTTACAATAACCAGGACATGGAAGCAACCTAAGTGTCCATCAACAGATGAATGGATAAAGAAGATGTGGCACATATATACAATGGAATATTACTCAGCCATAAAAATAAACAAAATTGAGTTATTTGTAGTGAGGTGGATGGACCTAGAGTCTGTCATACAGAGTGAAGTAAGTCAGAAAGAGAAAAACAAATACCGTATGCTAACACATATACATGGAATCTAAGGAAAAAAAAAAAGGTCATGAAGAAACTAGGGGCAGGACAAGAATAAAGACACAGACCTACTAGAGAATGGACTTGAGGACATGGGGAGGGGGAAGGGTAAACTGGGATGAAGTGAGAGAGTGGCGTGGACATATAGACACTACCAAACGTGAAATAGATAGCTAGTGGAAAGCAGCCACATAGCACAGGGAGATCAGCTCGGTGCTTTCTGACCACCTAGAGGGGTGGGATAGGGAGGGAGGGAGGGAGACGCAAGAGGGAGGAGATATGGCGATGATATATGTATACGTATAGCTGATTCAATTTGTTATAAAGCAGAAACTAACCCACCATTGTAAAGCAATTATCCTCCAATAAAGATGTTAAAAAAAAAAAAAAGAAAGAAAGAACACAGGACACAAGAGCAGGCGTGGTCTTGTTCATGATGGTAAGGTGCCTGGCACACAGGACGCACCTGACGAGTGTTTGCTGAAGAAGTAGAGGAAGCAGGATTCGAACCCAGGCCTGACCCCAAAGCCCTTGCACAAGCTCTGGGATCTCAGACTATATTGGCCTGTATATTGGACTACACTGTACAGACTTGCCTCAAGTCAGTGAGAAAAGCAGGTGAAGCTAGTGACTGAAAAGCAAGGTGTGCCTTCTCCCCCTGCGGCAGGAGACAAAGGCACAGCAGAGAAGGGCTCTGGTCATTTTCCATGAGCCAGGGGCTCCGTGCTGCGTGAGGACTACTTCAGGGGACGTGGGGAGGTTCAGGCAGTCGACAAAAGGGGATTCTGGCCCCTGAGATACTAAGACCAAAGCTTCACGACAGGCGAAATGTCATGGCCAAGGTGGGCTGGGAGGCACACACCACCCAGCCTCCACCTGTGGCCGTCCCTGCAGAAGCAGAGCAGGTAAAGCCTGCCATCTAGTGGACGAGGTGCATCCCGTTTCACTGAGATTGTCTGCCAGCAAGGGGTACGGGATTTTAAAGTGCACACAGAGAGAGACCTTCAAGACGGCAGAGGAGTGAGACGTGGAGATCACCTTCCTCCCCACAAATACATCATAAATACATCTACACGTGGAACAACTCCTACTGAATGCTGGCAGAAGACCTCAGACCTCCCAAAAGGCAAGGAACTCCCCACGTACCTGCGTAGGGTACACAGAAGCCCCACACACCCAATTTGATTCAACGTTTTCAACAACTGCATAATACCTCATAAAATGGATATTAGCCCAATTAGGCTGATTCCAATTCTTTGCCACTGCAAAGAAAACATCAATAAACATGCTTATTCCGGATGTTATTTCCTTTGATGCTAGTGATTTATTTCAATAGGATAGATTCCCAAAAGGGAAATTTGAGAGTCAAAGTGTGTATATGTATATAGTTTTTAATAGATATTGTGGAACCACTTCCCCCAAAGGCGGTAACAAGTCACAGCCCTGCAGGTCCTGGCAGGGCCCCCACCAGTGCCATTCAGCACACATTTTGCAGCAATGACTGCGTACCCAGCACATCTCGAGGTTTGGGTGCCTCAGACAGCGGTCTGGGCTTGACAGTTCTCACAATACTTAAACACTCAGGGAACAAGAAAAGGAAAACTGGGTAGAAAGACTTTAGCTCCCTCCATCTTCTCAAGTCAACTCCACCTCCTTCAGTGTCCACACACCAACTACCACCTCCCAAGTCAAAAGGCTTCCCGTGAAGGGTGGGCAGGGGACTCTTGCCCTGGCCTCAGCGGTGTGCAGACAACTATCTATAATGCATTGAGAAAGATGGTTAGAGTTCCATAGGTAGAGATAGGATTTAACTCAACTTCATTACAAAAACACTAAAGAGAAGCAAAATAACATGGGTGCCTTGCTAAGTTTAAGGGGATGTGCTCTCCAGTGAGTACACAATGAAGTGGTTTGAACAAATCTATTTTACTACATTACAATTCACACCCCCCCCCAAATTTAACAACTATCAAGTGTAATATAATCTAAAAGATCTTAGGTTCCCTGGCGCCCTAATTCGCAGAGTCCGCGGGGGTGCAGGGCATGCGTGTCGGCATACATGGGGATTGCTCTGAGAATGGTGTTCACAGCTTTCACCAGATCCTCAACGGCAGCTGTGACATCAGAAAAAGAGGGTTGGGCTCTCCTGGTGGCGCAGTGGTTGAGAGTCCACCTGCCGATGCAAGGGACACGGGTTCGTGCCCCTGTCCGGGAAGATCCCACATGCCGCGGAGCGGCTGGGCCCGTGAGCCATGGCTGCTGAGCCTGCGCGTCCGGAGCCTGTGCTCCGCAACAGGAGAGGCCACAACAGTGAGAGGCCCATGTACGGAAAAAAAAAAAAGAGGGTTAATGTGATAGGAGATAGGGTAATACACCTGTCAAAACTTAGCCATTGTACACTGAAGATGTGTGCATTTCACGGTATGTAAATTGTACCTCACAAGTTTAAAGAAATTGTAAATACGTTTTGAATTCTTGTTGATGATGTGTGCAGGCTGAAGTGTTTAGGGGGAACTGAATTGATGTCTTCAATCTACTTTGAAATGTGTCAAAATAAGACAAACTGATGGATGGAGAGCGAGATGGATGGACACGTGATTAAGCAAATGTTAAGGGCAGGATCTAGGTGGCGGATAAACAATTGTTCACTGTAAAATTCTTTCCACTTTGCTGTATGCTGGACATTTTTCATAATAAAATGTTGGGGGGAAAATACTAACCAGTAGTATAATAAAGGAGGGGGAAATCCACAAGAACTGGGTCCTATCCCCACTCTAGGATGTGTGGCCTTGAGAAGTTATTCCTTTTTCTGGGCCCCCGTGACTCACCTGTTTAACGGTGGGGAGAAGGGGATAACTGTTGCTGTGATACCTTCCATTACGGACAGCGATGGTGTTGTGGTTTCACTTTGTTCTGCAAGATCTGGGCATCTTGTGAAAGAGATTCTTATATATAAAATAGATAACTAATAAGGACCTACTGTAGAGCGCGAGAATACTCAATACTCCATAATGACCTACATGAGAAAAGAATCTAAAAAAGCAGATATATGTATATGCATAACTGATTCACTTTGCTGTACAGCAGAAACTAACAAAACATTGTAAATCAACTATACTCCAATTTAAAAAATTTTAAAAAGATTTTGGGGGGAGGAATGGCTTTGAATGCAAAGCCTGCCCCCTAGTGGACCCTAGTGGCCTAGCTTGTCTTTTTTTTTTTTTTATTAATATTTTTTTTTTTTTTTATTAATATTTTTTTTTTTTTTTATTAATATTTTTTTTTTTTTTTATTAATATTTTTTTTTTTTTTTATTAATATTTTTTTTTTTTTTTATTAATATTTTTTTTTTTTTTTATTAATATTTTTTTTTTTTTTTATTAATATTTTTTTTTTTTTTTATTAATATTTTTTTTTTTTTTTAATTGAAGTATTGTTGATTATCTTTTTGAATTATAGTTTTGTCCTGATATACACCCAGGAGTGGGATTGCTGGATAGCTTGTGGTCATTTTATATCCCTGCAACTGATGCATGGCTGGGTAGTATTTTGAGATATTAATCCGTCTGGGTTTTTCTTCATTACATTTCCTTTTTCTTCCCTCCTTCCCTTTCCCCTTAAATCAGAGAGCTAAGCAATTATACCCCAGTAAAGATGTTTAAAAAAAAATAAAATCAGAGAGCTAGCTCGGGGAAGGATGTGACAGGCCAAAAAGCAGAAATAGTCTTCAGGTCACTCTGGCTCTGTGTCCCAAATTCCCAAATCTCTGAGGTTTTAAAGAGGAAATGGACAGAGCGTGTCTGAAAAAAAAACTCGAAGGGCAGTGAATGTAACCTGACAAGAAGGAAATTCTCCACGGCAAACAAAAGGAAGAAAGATGAGAAAAAATTCCAAGAGTCCTAGGGAATTGCCAAGACCCTAGGTTGTGATGTTTGTCCAGGAAAAGAGATTTGTCTTGCCCCCTGTTGTATCCCAATGGTCTAGAACATGCCTGACAAACAATGGAAATTCAATCCCTATTGTTGAATGAATAAGTGAATGATTGGCAGAGTGAGTGAACAGATTCTACAGGAGCTTATAACTAGAACGTAGGGAAGGGAAGTCACACTCAGCAGCTAACAGCCTCCCTCAACCCCTGCCATTTTTCCAGCCTCCAGGCTTTTGTGCACCATTTTCCCTCTGCCTGGAATGCAGCATCGTGGTGAGACCGAGGGCCATCGAGCTGAACTGCCTGGGTTTACATACGAGCCTCACCACTTACTGTGCAACTCTGGGAAAGTTAGTTAACCAGCCCTGTGCCTCAGTTTCCTCACAGGTAAAATGGGGATGATAATAATACCTACGACAGGGGATTGTTCTGAAGATCAATGAGTTGATCTGCGTAAAGCTCCTGGCGTGTAATAAGAACTCAATAAACAGAGCGGATACGTTCTTATTTACCCTGACACAAAGCTTGCTCCACCCAGATAACTCCTATACATCTTACAGACTCAACTCAGCCATGGCTTCCTTCAGGAAGCTTCAGGTGCCCCCTCTGAGGGTTCCCATGGTACCATCACACCATCTGCCACATTGCAATATAATTATCTATGTTTATCTCTCCCACTAAGCTGTGAGCTCCCCGAGGGCAAAGATGAGATCTCATTTGTCAATGGATACAACCTGGCAGTCAGGCCCTTCCTGAATGAATGAATGAATGAATGAACATCTGTGCTTACTGAGCCCATCTCACCTTCCTACCTATAACGTGTCACCTTTCTCACACTGTAAACACATAAACACCAAACTACCCCCACCTCCCACCTCATCCCTCAGGTACACCATACCCAGGCCTGCCCTCTGCTCTTCTGGTCTTGTCCTGCCCTATTGGTTATGGAAGGAAGATACCCAAGTAGAAGGGCCCTCATTGGTTTCCTTGAACTCTTCCCCCCTTGTTAGGGTCTCCGTGATGGGCAGAACCTTTTCTACCTTGAAACAGTTCTTTACATAACAAGAGGGGCTTCTTTGAGCCCTCAACATCAGTTTCCTTTCTCCTAAGAATGCTTTTAAAACTTCTTTTGGAACCTAGTGTACAGGTGGATGCAATCCTCAGCCTTTCCCAATAGCCCATCAAGGATTTATGTTCCTCTGGTGCTCTTCTGCTTTTGATGTGTGGATGTCAGATCTTGGGAAGGATTTAAATACAAAGTATTGGGAGTTCCTAAGTCTTTCTGGGAGATGCTTCAGTCTGAGAAGGTTGTGTACAACATAATACATTGTAAGAACACCGAATGGGTGTCCCAAAGAGAAACATCCAAAACATTGCTCCTCTGCTATTTTTAAGAACAGCCCCAATTTTTGTGAGATAGAACTATGGATATGGTTAAGGATTTGCAGACTGCTGCAATGTAGATGGAAATGTTAATAATGGGATATTAGTTGCTATGTTAATAGGGAGATACTGAATTGAAAAGGGGTATTTTATATACAAGGACATGGGCTTCATAACCTCCAGGAGCATTTTACGACTTCGATCAGGGCTTCTGATTGCACTGCCTCCCATCCATGGTAACACAGGGCGTCATGAGGTCCACATGATTTCCTATGATTCTACAAGTCCCACTGTTCTGTGTCTTTTCTACATTATCCAGGGAATGAGGGTAGTTACGGCTCCAAAGGGCGAGTCCCAGTCCCAGTAATACCTGCTGCTGACCTTGGACCTGGTCCTTCGGATTTTCTGCGTGGTCTCCTTCTTTAAGGATGACGGTGTGAATTGGATTATCTGCTGAAATTTAGCTCCTCGCTGTGGAAGGCACTGATGTGGGGATCATCTGTGAGTTCTGGTATCCATCAGGATCCTCTAGTGGTATCTCCTTCACACATATATCGACTGATCCCACAAATATTTA
The DNA here is from genome assembly GCF_003031525.2 of Neophocaena asiaeorientalis asiaeorientalis. Classification (NCBI taxonomy): domain Eukaryota; kingdom Metazoa; phylum Chordata; class Mammalia; order Artiodactyla; family Phocoenidae; genus Neophocaena; species Neophocaena asiaeorientalis. The sequence goes on from NW_020173198.1 coordinate 5,572,006, forward strand.
GTGATGTCATCACACTAGGTGCTGGGATACAGTGGTGAGTCAAGACAGACACTGCCCTGCCCTCACCGAGCTTAAAGCCCAGAGGGAGAGGCAGACACTAATCAGCCCAACATAAAACCACAACTGACACAAGTTCAAGTTCAGGATACCATGAACGTCTACAATAAAGGGAGGTCCAGGGAAGCTTCCTTGATTGTAAGAATGAGCTGAGACCTACAGGAAGAGGAAGAGTAAACTGCTGAAAGAAGATAAAAGGGCAAACACTCCAGATGGAGGGGAGAGAGTATGCAGATGTCCTATGGTGGGTGGCAGCCTGGAGGGGATGAAGGATTAAAGAAAAGCAAGGAGACAGAGAATAGATAATGAGATTACCACGTCACAGTTAGTCTGTGCTAAGAGCAATGAGAAACCAGTGATGAGCTTTTTCAAGAAAGAGAACTGATTGGATTTCCCGTCTGAGTTTGACCTGCAAGACCCCTGACAGCAGATATAAAGCCAGGATGTCATGAGCCAGAGATGAGGAAACCTTCAGATCTTTCAGAAGCACCTGTAGCCTGGTGCCTCTGGAGATGGTGGGATTTCACAGAGTATGTGGCATCCTGGGCTGCTGAGTGGCAAAAGTACCAACACGGGGCGGGCCTCTACGGTCTGAACGACGTGGGGCGATTCAACACCACAGGTCACGTTTGGCCTCACACTGCTGGGAAGGGCTCTCTTCTCTCTGATCTGTCTGGCTGAGATCAAGGAGGAGGGCCTGGAGTCCCAACAACGAGACCAGAAGGATGCTTGGGAGATCAGAGTATACCCAGGAGACCCAGACCCTGCCAGCTCCCCTCCACTCGGGCACCAGCTCCCGGCTACCGTGAGTGTTGGCTGTTAATGGCTCACAGTTGCCCCATGTCCAGATAGCTGCCCTCAGTCTCACAGAAGCCATGGATTCTGGGAGGTACCATCCCACTTTCAATCCCAGTAGCCTGGAGCAAAGACTGACCGTCTTAGCCAGCCCAGGCTGCGGAAATAAAATACCTCAGGCTGGGTTACTTAAACAACAGATGTTTATTTCTCACAGCTCTGGAGGCAGGAAGTCCAATATCAAGGTGCAGGCCAATTCGGTTCCTGGTGAGAGCCCTCTTCCTGGCTTGCAGGTGGCCACCTTCTTGCTGTGCCCTCATGTGGCCATAAAGCCACCAAGCCCATAATAAGAACCCCACCTTCATCTAACTCTAATTATCTCCCAAAGGCCCCATCCCCAAACACCATTTCACTGGGTTAGGGCTTCCACATGTGAATTTTAAGGGGACACAATTCAGCCCATAGCAGTGTCTGACCCTAACAGAACAGCCCTCTTGCCTTGAGGGGGGACTGACCCTGTGCTATAATCTGTGGTCCAGGACTAAATGGGATCCAGCTATAGCTGGTCTTCAATGGAGAACACACTCTCACTCAGCTTTTCCCTGCTCTAGCCTCACTCCTTATCTTATGAGCAGCCCCAGTAAATCACTTGAACAAAAATCTCCATCTCGGCTCTGTGTTTAGAGAACTGCAGTCAAAGCATCAGGTTCTTCTATCATCAGTCAATCAACGATCCCACACCAGGTACTGACCGTGCCTGGAACGGTGAGGAGGCAAGAGCAGGGCACAGTGACCTGCAGACAGGAGGCCCAGGGGCTCATCCTGCTCTGCACGAGACATCAGGCAAGTTGTCCAACCTCACCGAGTCTTAGTTTCCCCTTCCGTATGTTGGCAACACCACTATCTCCATTGGATGAGCCAGTACCAAAGCACTTGGGAAACCACAAAGTGCTCTTAGTATATTGGTAGCTATTCAGCTAGTGCTAGCAGAACCCTGAACATGCAGATATTCTGTCCTTAACTTTAAGGGAGTCCTAACTATTCTTCCTTCCCCTTGTTATGGGTTGAATTGTATCCCCTAAAACATGTGTTCAAGTCCTAATCCCAATACGTATGAATGTGACCTTGTTTGGAGATAAGGTCTTTGCAGATGTAACCAAGCCAAGATGAGGTCACACCAGATTAGGGTGGCCCTAATCCAATGCCTGGAGTCCTTAGAAGAAGAGGAAATTTGGACGCCAAGACACACAGGGAAGAATGCCATGTGATGATGGAAGCAGAGATTGGAGGGATGCAGCTACAGGCCAAGGAGCCCCAAAGACTGACGGCAACTACCAGAAACTAAGAGAGAGGCATGGAACTGACTTTCCCTCAGAGTCCTCCTGAAGGAACCAACCTTGCCGGCACTTTGATTTCAGACTTCTAGCCTCCAGCCTCCAGAACTGTGACTGAATAAATATCTGTTGTTTGAAGCCACCCAGTTTGTGGTACTTTGTTACAGAAGCTCTAGGAAACAAATATACCACACCCTCATTGGGATTGCCTGAAAATCATCAGCTTGTGATCAAGATATAAGACAGTGTATCTGTGATTGAGGGGGAAGACTTTGACCTCGAATTGGAAGAGACGTTGTATTGTACCACGTGAAACAAAGTGCCCAAGAAACACACCTAAGAGGTAATGCAGCTAAACCACAGAGGGAATAAATAAGGTATGGGGGGAGAGTTAGTGCAGGGAACTAAACCAAAAAGTAACCTAGTATATCACAATAGTGAACAGACCTAGGTGATGTCGTGTGTGACTCTCTAAGCCTGTTTTCTGATAGAACGATACTACTACTTAGCTCACTAGAGTTAACTGAAAATTTTTAAACACAATATTGCCAAAAGTGCTTTGCAGAGCGATTAACACACTTAAAAACTCAAATGTTAGCTACTTTTGATGTAGCTAACTGGATGATGATGACAATTACAAATGGTGTGAGCTCTCAGAAGCACAACTTCCTGAGCCTCAGTATCTTCATTCATAAAACAAGTATAATAGATATTTCACAAGGCTGTTTTGAGCATTGAAAGAGATAACATGTAAGTCTTTTCTATTTAATTGAAATATCATTGACATCTAACACTGTGTAAGTTTAAGATGTACGGATGTGTTGATTTGATACATTTGTATATTACAATATGATTACATCCCTGGCATTAGCTAACACCTCTGTCACCTCCAATAATTATTTCTTTTTTGTGGTAGGAACAATGGATGGACCTTGAGAGCATTATGCTGTGGTCTGGTTTTGAGCGCTGTGCATTCAATGGGTTCCTTGAAGGTTGGCTGGCCCTAGTAACATCTGAGCCAGTGTAGTTCCTAGAGAATAACAGTAGAGAGCAGCAGGGTCTCATTTTTGCCCCTCCAGCCCAGGAAGCTTAGACAGTGGGGAAACCAGCTTTTCGTGAGGCTTTTCCTCCTCGGGGGAGCCTCGAGCATTTCACTGGGAAGAAGTCATGTCAGCCATTGCCTTCCTTTCAGAGGAAAAAACAATTCAACGGAATACACGTTCCATAAGAGCCCACTGGGTGTCATGAACCTCAGTTTAAAACAGGGATTATATTTTACAGGGCTATCTTTCAACTTTTATGTGGTGTTAGGCTCAGTGCTTCAGAGCTGCTGAACCATTCCAGGGCCTCAGACCAATTTTTGCAAAATCAATCCCTTCTATGATCAATTTCCTAAGATATCAAGTCAAAAAACCTTGTTTAAATTAACAAATTGTATATTCTAAGAAGTTTGACACAAGCCTCTGGGGGAGAATTCCTTCAAAGTTCTAGTCCCATTCTGGGGACTTCCCTGGCGCTCCAGTGATTGAGACTCCGTGCTTCCAATGCAGGGGGTGAGGGTTTGGTCCCTGGTCAGGGAACTAGGATTCCACATGCCGCACGGCGTGGCCAAAAAATATATTAAAAATAAAATAATAATAATAAGATAAGATAAATTTAAAAAAACAAAGTCTTAGTCCCATTCTGGTCCAGTTCATTGCCGCATTTACCATAGCTTTATGGCTGAGCAGTTACCCATCCAGCACAGACAGATTTCCATTTTGTTTGCGCTGCCCATGTCAGCGCCAAGCATTTTGTGAATGCTCCATTAGGAGGGACAGACACCATGCTGCACTTCTCATAAGAGGCTGTATTATCCCTCTTTCTTATTACTATGAAGTATTTCAGAAGTGCGAAAAATAGGGAGAATACCAGAACAGGGACCAGTGAGGCCGCCGTCAGGTTTAAGAAAGAAATACTTCAAATACATGGAAAGCCCCCAGGGACGTACAGTGCCATAAAATTAAGGTGTTCAGCATTTTGTCTGCTCTACTGGCTCCTTTGAGGTCTTCGAGAAAAGTAATGTACTGCTGGTGTCCCAGCTCTAAGCTCCAGCGTACCAGAGGTGCTGAGAGCTTCACCCTGCGGGGATGCAGTCTCTAAGGATGCCTACGGCGGGGATGGGCTGTAATGGGGGCCAGCGGCGGGGGGAGAGGGGAGGAAGGCAGTGTGTCACCGCACCTCTCGCCCCGCCCC
>NW_020173198.1:5576449-5576795 GCF_003031525.2 Neophocaena asiaeorientalis asiaeorientalis
TCCCTCCACCAACCTCCCCTCCCCTAACTCAGCGGTCCAGCCAGGTCCGAACCTAGCGGAACCGGAGCGGGAGCCCAGCGCCACCTACCGACAACGATAAGGACCTCCCTCTCGATGTGGGCCTGGATGTAGATGCGGCCGCGGCGCTCCGTGTGGTCTGTGCCGCAGAGGCTGGGGACGTTCATCACGCAGCGCTTGTGGACGTTCATCATGCAGGCTGCGGGGACAGAGGGAGGGTGCCCGGCTCAGGCTGGTCCAGGCTGCCTGTTCCCCTCCTTCCCTCCGAAGCTGGCGGAGACCAGCCGGCCGTGCCCGCCCTGCCCGGGTCTCATCAGAAGGGCTTCTC
>NW_020173198.1:5576862-5586158 GCF_003031525.2 Neophocaena asiaeorientalis asiaeorientalis
TGACGGACAAAGGAGGAGGAACATGTCCGTCCTCCCGAAAGGCTGAGGCACCTCGCGCACCCTCGACGGCTCTGAAGCCAGAGGCACCAAGCTCAGTGGCACGGGCAGCAGGTAACGCAGTGAGAGACGCTGCGGGTGTGGCAGGACCTGACCGGCCAGGGAGCGCAGTGTCCGCACTCAGGAGCAGCCATGCAGGGTGCATGCCCCAAATTGCTGAGATCGCCCCATTTTTCAAGATTAAGCAGGAATCCTGACTTGTATGTGACATCTCCCGATTTTTAAATATTGACGGCCCATAGGTGGGTTTCCGTGGAAAGAGTCTGGGAATGGGAGTTGTGAGCCAGCAGGTTTACCGCAAGGGCTCCTGGGAGGGAGGAGCTCGCCCACGAGGATGCACTGAGGCTGACAGTAAAGGGAGCTCTGGACCTCCAGTGACCGTTCAGAGTTGTCCCAAACTGATACAAGAGGACCAGGCCTCTGCACCCCTGCACCTGCCAGGAACCATTCCCTGGGAGGGGCATCATCTTGGGACCTGAGCAAAGCCCGCACAGTATCCACCAAAACTAACTGCAAGGAAAAGAATTAGACGCAGGGTAAGACGAATGGAATAGGTATGCGAACTGAATCGGACCTTCATGTCTCTTGTGTGATACGATAAATACAGGCTCCCTTCCCACACTCCTGTAGTACATCTGTGCTTCTTTCAGGGGGTGGTTGGTTTCCCCTAAGTCCCACGGCTGCTCCAGGGAGGTGTGCCTGCAGTCCAGTGTTCTCTAGGGGACCCTCGTTCCAGTTTGAGAAGCCAAGAGGAGAGGCTAGATCACCCCATGGGGCCTGCATTTCAGGAGATTCCCTGGGGAACTGGGGGCACGGTATCCCCAGGGGCAGGGGGTGCTGAGGACACCCCTTCTCAGCCCGCCCAAGCTCCAGGAGGCAGCAGCAGATTACAAAACTGGAAATGAATCGTGGGGAGAGAAGGATGGTGGGGAGGAAGGAAGAGCCCCCTGGAACCTGAAAGTTCCCCCTGGAAGCCCACGTTCAGGGCTCTGCATCAGCCCAAGCTGCCTCCCACCCAACCCTCTCTGTCCTTGAGGCCCACCTGGGGCCCCACGTGCGCTAAGAGGAATCAGTGTCCCACAAGCAGAAGGCAGCTGCACCGCTCTCTCCCCGCCTCTGTTATGTGTCTGCCTGGGAGCCCCCATTCCCCACGTGTGTCTCTGTGGCTCTTGCCCTGTTTGTTTCTCTCTGCCTCTCGGTACCCATATCGGTGTACGTCTCTTTCCTGGGTCTCTGCTCCTCTGCTTCAGCATGTGTCTCTCGCTGCCTCGGCTGCATCTATGAATAGGTCCGTTTCACGCTCTGGGCCTGTGTCACACCTCTTTGTCTCCATCTCTTTCTGTGTCTCTCCATGTGTGCGTTTCTGCCTGTCTCTGCTCTCTCTCCATCTCGGTATCTCTGCAGGAGCCTGACTGAGGGCATCTCTCTCTCTGTCACTTCCAATCATTGTGTCTGTTGGTTCGTCTGCCTGTCCCTCCTGCTTGAGTCTCTCTCTAGCTGAGCCTCTTTGTAGCCTCACCCATCGCTCCCTACACCTGGGCGCACGTTTCATCTGCCCCCTGAATCCGTCCCTGTCTGTGATTGTGTGTTTCTCTCTGTCTCTTGCCCCCTTCCTCCCCATCCACACCCACACTCCTCTCTGTCACTCTCTGCCCCTGAGAGTTTCTCTCTGTGTCCTCTGGGCCTCAGGACCCCTGTGACAGGGACAGTCTGGCCTCATGACCGCTCAACATGCTGGGGTCAACAGGCCTCTGGGAGCCACCAGCACTGAGCCCCCTATCTCCACCCCGCCCCCTTGGCAGTTGCAGCTCTCAAAGCCTGCTGGCTCCCCCACCCCTCGGGCCATTCAGTCCTTCACTTAATAAAGGGAAGTCCTGCCCGCTCCTGCCTCTTCCCACCCCAGCCTGGTCAGAGAATCACACGCCTGCCCGCCTTCTAGCATAAACTGTAGGTGCTAAAGGGAGGCAGATTTTCTCTCTGCAGAGAAAGGCATCAGCCCCGTATATTGGTGCTGGCAACAGCTGTGTGCGTGGCTGCAGGAATGGCCCCGATTTGACCACGCCTCCCTGTGTCCACACCTGTGGACTGTCCCCTCCCACACAGACTGTGAACCTTGCCATGTGACTTGCTTTGATCAGTGGGACTTGCCCTCTTAAAGCACTTGGGACCTCCGTGTGAGCAAGCCCAGGATAGCCTGCTCAGGACGGAAGGACGAAAGACATGTGGTCCCCCAACCCCCGTCATTCCCATCACCCAGGTGACAGCCAGCCATCCTTGCGGACAGGTGGGTGAGGCCCTCCAGGCCCAGACAGCCCCTCACCAACCTGCTAACCCCCAACATAGGTATGAGTAAGCCCAGCCCAGACCTAAAGGACAGCCTTGCAGAATCATGAGCTATATAAATGGTTATTGTTACTCAGCAACGAACAAGTGGTACCCAGCCCACCCAGGACTTGGGAGAATGTTTTGTAGACCATGAGGAAGCAGCCCAGTCAGCAGAGGCTGCCAGAGAGCAAATGTACTTACTGTCACATTTCATCCCCTGGTGGATGAGTCCATACAGCAGCGACCCACAGTGGTCACAAAACGTGGGGCTGGAGTACGTGTGGATCTTGAACTTGTGTTTGCTCCGGGGGTCCTAAGGTCAAAAGAAACAAACAAAAGAGGTTGGCATCAGTGTGGCATGCCCCGGTCTCACACTGCACTGTGCATCACTGGAGAACTCCTAGAGAACTGAACTTGGCCCCCAGCATTCATCATACTTGTTGGGACCATCACTGGAGCTCTGTGCCCAAACATGGCGCTTGATGAGTAACCACTGAATGAATGAATGCCTAAGACAGCTGGTGGCTCCCATCCTGCCCCAGCACACTCACTGTGCCTGCAAGTCCTCCATCTGGGAACCCAACCTACTGACTCCTATCTGCAGCAAGGACTCCCCAGATGGCAAACAAAACACCAGACAGATCAGGTAAACAGGTCGCCTTGCTCCTACTTCTCTCTGCTTTATCAGCCAAGCAACTTCTGGATGATCTAAAACCCAAGTCTGGGCATGAAACCTCCCCAATAGGACCTCATCATCTACGGGACAGAGTTCAAAGTCCAATGAATAGTCTACAGGTTGTGGCAGAGACTACTGGTTTTCCACCAATACCCATTCTTCCTTTCAATAACAGAACCCTTGAGTCTTAGCAGAGACCGTGGCTGCCCAACTACAGACCACATTTCCCATTCTCCCTTGCAGCTTGGTGTGTCCATGTGATTGAGTTCTGGCCAATGGGATGTACGTGTTTCAGTCATTCCTTTAAAAGGAAGGTGTACAGCCTCCAGGGCCCCTTTTTCCCTTCCCATTGTCTGGAAGATGGTGAGAAGTGGAAGTGACCACCTTGGACCCAAACTTGGACCCACCAGCCCTGGACTTTGTACTTTTGGACAGACATCTGAGAGAAAACCTACCTTCTGTCTTGTTCAAGTCACTATATTTGGGGGCTATTTGTTACAGCAGCTTACACCATTCCTTAACTAACTAACATGCCCTTCCTAACCTAGCAATGTAGTGCAGTAGTTAAAGGTCCAAACTGCCTGGGCTCTTCTCTGATGCATAATTTGGGGCATGTTATTTAATTTCTTTGTGCTTCATTTTCCTTGTCTGTATGATGGAGAGAATGATATAAGCTATACCACCATTGGGAAGAATAAATGAATTAACCTATGTAGAGATCTTAGAACAGCCTGGCACACAGTAAGGAGTATAAGCTTTTGCATTATTATTACTAGATCCCCCATGTGACCCCAACTATGACCCCAAACACACACTATGTTTTCAGTACACAGGACTTGCTTATACTCCCAAATATGCCATGCCCTTCATGACTCTCTGGCTCTGCATGAGGTCTTTCTCCTTCAAGAGCTACTCCAACCAAAAAGTTCCTTCTTCTCTTTCCCATCCCAGCCTGAAAGCTGCCTTCTCTGTGAAAGAGAAAAGTTAAAATCATGGGCCCTAGGTTCCAACCCAGGGCTGATCTGATGTTCTAGCCTTTGCTATATGCTACCCATCTCCTAATTCATTCACTCATTCATTCATTCATCCGTTCACATTTATTTATTGACGCAGGTGCCTTTTAAAAACATTCTAATAGAGACAGGAAATGAACAAGTGAGCAAATAAATTGACAGAATAAGTAGAAATTATTTTATGTGCTATTAAAATGATGAGCATTTCTCCTTAGGAAACTGTTATTTACAAAATTTAAAAATAATCCTTATATCTTCCAGAATGGCTAAAATTTTAGAAAAATTGATACTGACAATACCAAGTGCTGATGTGGAGAGAACACTATTGGAACTCTCCTACAATGCTGGGGTGAGAATGCAAAGTGGTAGCACCTCTTTGGAAAACTGTGTGGCAGTTTCTTATAAACATACCCTTATAATATATGACCCAGTAGTCCCACTCCTAGGTGTGAAAGGAATACATCTATCCACAGAAAAACCTGAGTGTTTACAGCTACTTTACTTATAATAGCCAAAGTCTGGAACCAACCAAGTATTCAACATTCAACGTGTGAACGGATAAACGAAGTGTGGTACGTCCACACAATGGAATACTTAGCAGTAAGAAGGAATGAACTACTGATACAGGTAACATTCATGAATCTCAGAAGAATTTGGGTAAGATAAAGCTGCCAAACACATGCTGTTGGATTCTGTTTAAATCAAAGGCTACACGCTATATGATTCCACTTAAATGACATCCTAGAAAAGGCAAAACTATGGGGAGAGAAAACAGATCAGTGGTTAAGAAGGATTGGGGGTGGAAAGGGGATTGACAACAAAGGGACAGCATGTGGGAACTTTTATGGGGTGAGTGGCATGTGCTATGTATCAACTGCGGTGAATTTTACTATATGTAAAGAAAGTGAATTTTGCTGCATGAAAACGCTGTCTCAGTAAGCCTGCCTAAAATCCTGTCCATCCCTGAAGGCTTTTGCTGGCCTGCATCTTCTTAATGAGCTACAAGGTTTCTTTCATGACATTCCAAGCCTCTGCGGTCAGGCAGATGAAGTGTTGGCCCTCGCACAGCTCTGAACTGCCAAGTTTTAGAGGCTGGGTCAGCTCTGCTCTGGCTGTGGGACCCTGCAGGGCTCCCAGGATGCAGAAGGACCCCAGGACCCCCTTGTCCTGCTCGAGGATTGAGGTGCTACCCTAGTAACAATTTTTTGGAAATCAAAAAAGGAAACTAAAGGCTCCCCGTTGATGGCTTAACCAGCCATGTTTCCTTTCTTAGGCAATGAGATGCAGAAATACATCTGGTTCCTGGAAATAGTCCCAGTGCTCTGTGCCATAAAACACTTCCCTGGCCTTTGAGAATTCACCTTAAAGTTGAGAAATGAGTGTCTCAAATCTGCCTAAAAAGAAACACCTGTTCACCACTGGTATTGGCCTGAAGGGGGAGCTCAAGGCTTCTCTCACTCCCTTACTCAGCCTCAAAGGAGGAGAACCTATTTGGTTAGTCAGAGTCCAAGACACTGATTGGCCCAGCCTTGGTGGGTGGAGCCTTCACAGGCTTTAAAAGCTGCACCACCATCTTTCTCTTTCTCTCCCTCTCCCAGGAGGCTTCTGGGTGGCCGTGGCCTCACCCTAAGAAGGTTGGGCATGAATGATCTGGACCAGCTCCACTCCAAGCCCTAGGACAAGTTCTCTCTCTCCTCTTGGTTTTGTATTTCCTATTATTGTATTTCCTATGTTAACCTATAGGAGCCAAGAATTAGTTTTGAGTATGTTTTAAATGTCTTTAGGCCTACCTAATATAGAAGAAAGGAGTCCCCAAGGGCCTCATGAGCTCTACTTCGAGATTTGAAGCAAAACCCCAACTAACAATAAAGTTGCTCTTTGCTGGCTTTGCACTTTCTTCCACGGATAAATCTTAGTGAGGAATCTCAGGGAGAAGGATTCGAGCATTTCTGACCACATACTATTGAAACAAGCAGGACCCTGTGGGGCTCCTGGGCACGGGAGCCGTTCTGTTCGGCCTCCATGACCTTCCCTGAGTTCCAAAGGGCAGGTTCAAACGGTTGCTAATCAGGGTAGAGAGGGGATGGAGAGACAAGGGAGGAGCAGTCAGAAACAATAGTGCAGGAGGGAGAGTCAAGATGGCATTGTGGGAAGACGAGGAGTTGGCTTCTCCCCACAACTAGGGTTCCTGCTAGCCGCTGGTGGGGGACTCTGACACTCAAGGAGATGGGAGGAACCCCATAGTGAACCGGTAGGATGTAGGGGGACGAGGGGGGGAGGAGAAGTGGAGGCCAGAGAGGATAGGCGCCCCTGAGGCTGGGGAGATCAGGAGAGGCAGGTGGGAGTGACTCTCCAGGAGGAGCAGAGGGCGACTGCCCTGCCCACTCGGGCCTGAGGAGCCTGCTGAGCTCCCACGCTGATCCCCTGCCCTCCAAAGCCCCCTCCAGGCCACGTGGGTCCTTGGGGGCATAAGAGGGAGGCCAGGGAGATCAGGAGAGGCAGGCGGGAGGGGCCCTCCGAGACCAGAGGAGCAGGAGAGGAGAGGAGGGCATTTGCCCCGCCACTAGAGCTCAGGAAGCCTGCTGGGCTCCCAGGTGAGGTCCCCCGCCCCCTGAGACCAGGGGTGGGGGGCACGCCTGGGCCCCTTCTGTTCCTTGAGCCTAAGCCCCACCCCCCACAGTCCCCAGAGCCTTTTCCTGCCCTGTGGGTCCTGAGCATAGGCCCCACCCACTGCCCAAACCTCGTCCTTGCTTAGGTCCCACTCTCCACAGCCAAGGCCTTTCCCCCTCCTTTTTTTTTTTCTTTTCCCTCCTCCTCTTTTTCGATATTGTGATAATGACATACCTTTCAGTTGGTTGATTCATCTATATTTTTATTTTTCTATTCTTTCTAACATATCTGTTAGTTTCCTAGTCTAATTTTACTTTTTACTTTGTTATTGTTCTTTTTTCTTTTTTTTTTGCCACCCCATGCAGCTTGTGGGATCTTGGTTCATGAGCCCAGGGTCAGGCTGAAGCTCCTGCAGTGGGAGCTCCGAGTCTGAACCACTGGACTAACGGAGAACCTCAGACCCTAGGGAATATTCATCAGAGTGAGATATCACAGAGTTCCTCATCTCAGCACCAAGATCCAGCTCTACCCAACAGCCTACAAACTCCAGTGTTGGAAGCCTCAGGCCAAACAACCAATAAGACAGGAACACAATCCCATTCATTAAAAAAAAAAAAGAGAGAAAGAGAGAGAGAGACAGCAAAAAAATATGTCACAGATGAAGGAGCAAGGTAAAAACCTACAAAGCCAAATAAATGAAGAGGAAATAGGCGATCTACCTGAAAAAGAATTCAGAGTAATGATAGTAAAGATAATCCAGAATCTCGGAAATAGAATGGAGGCATGGATTGAGAAAATACAAGAAATCCTTAACAAAGATCTAGAAGAACTAAAGAACAAACAGAGATGAACAACACAATAACTGAAATGAAAAATAAAAATACACTAGAAGGAATCAATAACAGAATAACTGAGGCAGAAGAATGAATAAGTGAGCTGGAAGACAAAATGGTGGAATAACTGCCGAGGAGCAGAAATAAAGAAAAAAGAATGAAAAGAATTGAAGACAATCTCAGAGATCTCTGGGATAACACTAAATGCAGCAACATTCAAAGTATAAGGGTCCCAGAAGAAGAAGAGAAAAAGAACGTTCTGAGAAAATATTTCAAGAGATTATAGTTGAAAACTTCCCTAACATGGAAAAGGAAATAGTCACCCAAGTCCAGGAAGCACAGAGAGTCCCATACAGGATAAACCTTAGGGAAAACACACCAAGAAACATATTAAACTAACCAAAATTAAATACAAAGAAAAAATACTAAAAGCAGCAAGGGAAAAACAAGAAATAACATACAAAGGAATCCCCATAAGGTTATCAGCTGATTTTTCAGCAGAAACTCTGCAGGCCAGAAGGGAGTGGCAGGATATACTTAAAGTCATGAAAGAGAACAACCTACAACCAAGATTACTCTACCCAGCAAGGATCTCATTCAGATTTGATGGAGAAGTCAAAAGTTTTTCAGACAAGCAAAAGCTAAGAGAATTCAGCACCACCAAACCAGCTTTACAACAAATGCAAAAGAAACTTCTCTAAGCAGGAAACACAATAGAAGGAAAAGACCCACAAAAACAAACTCAAAACAATTAAGAAAATGGTAATAGGAACATACATATCGATAATAACCTTGAATGTAAATGGATTAAATGCCCCAACCAAAAGACACAGACTGGCTGAATGGATACAAAAACAAGACCCATATATATGCTGTCTACAAGAGACCCACTTCAGACCTAGGGACACATACAGACTGAAAGTGAAGGTATGGAAAAAGATATTCCATGCAAATGGAAATCAAAAGAAAGCTGAAGTAGCAATACTCACATCAGATAAAATAGACTTTAAAATAAAGAATGTTACAAGAGATAAGGAGGGACACTACATTGATTGATTGATCAAAGGATCAATCCAAGAAGAATATAACAATTATAAATGTTTATGCACCCCAATATAGGAGCACCTCAATACATAAGGCAAATGATAACAGCCATGAAAGGAGAAATCAACAGTAACACAATAATAGTAGGGGACTTCAACACCCCACTGACACCAATGGACAGATCATCCAAACAAAATAAATAACAAAACACAACCTTTAAATGACACAATGGACCAGATAGATCTAATTCATATTTATAGAACATTCTACCCAAAAGTGACAGAATACACTTTCTTCTCAAGTGCACACTGAACAGTCTCCAGGATAGATCACATCATGGGTCACAAATCAAGCCTTTGAAAATTTAAGAAAATTGAAATTGTATCAAGCATCTTTTCTGACCACAGCACTATGAGATTGGAAATCAATTACAGCAAAAGAACTGTTAAAAACACAAATACATGGAGGCTAAACAGTGCACTACTAAATAAGCAAGAAATCACTGAAGAAATCAAAGAAATAAAAAAATACATAGAAGGCTTCCCTGATGGCGCAGTGGTTGAGAGTCCGCCTGCCGATGCAGGGGACACAGGTTCATGCCCCGTTCCAGGAAGATCCCACATGTCGCGGAGCGGCTAGGCCCGTGAGCCATGGCCGCTGAGCCTGCGCGTCCAGAGCCTGTGCTCCTCAGCGGGAAAGGCCACAGCAGGGAGAGGCCCACGTACCGCAAAAAAAAAA